>NC_134534.1:122350274-122653304 GCF_050624435.1 Tenrec ecaudatus | reverse complement strand
TTTTCATTTAAATTTTTTCTCCATATTATGTTGTTCAACTATCGAAGTCAAGGGAAAGTATGTTTGTTTAATAAATATTTATTCTGCATTAGATGATTAACTAAGTATTATTGGGAAGTATTGCACAGGTAAGATTTGAAAACTCTGGCAATATAGAAGGCTCTTTGATATGTACATCTAGGAGTATGTAACATGTCAATTTGCTGCGATGTCTTTATGAACAACCCCAGACAAGTTAAAGATGCAAAATGAATGTATTATTTGAAATTTGTGGATTTCAAAGGGCAAAAATAGAGCACAAATTGAATTAAACAAAAATGTGGATTCTAGCCTCATGTCTGGTGAGTCCAGGATTTTAGGCATGGTTATATCAATCCTCACTCACTGTTATCAACTCCCTTTCAACTCATAACAACTCTATAGGACAAAATAGATGTCCTTCATATGGTCTCTGAAACTGTAAATGTTATGGAAGCAGACAGCCTCATCTTTTTCCCAGAGGTGGTTGGTGAATTTGAAACAATGACCTTGAGGTTAGCAGCTCAATACATAACCCATTATATTCAGGGATCAATAGGCTTAAATTTTAACAACTCAAAGACAAGATTTTTCTCTTGTTCTAATAATATCTGAAGTGGTACTAAGATTGACTGTCATTGGTTTCACTTTGGTCACATACCTACAATTTAGTTTACCCAAGAAAGTGGAATGCACACTTACCTTCAACCTAGAAGGAGGAGCACGCGCTCATGCCCACTCCCATCATATGGGCTGGGTTAGTTGGAGCTGGTGCTCCTAAAAAAAGTCACATTGGTCTTTATTACCAGGAAGGGAGGAATCGATGGGAGGGAAAAACTTTTAAATACTCATTAATCAGGGTGGCCATATAATTTAGCTTCTGACGGAAATGTTTGGGTGGGGGAAGAAGGTGTTATTAATCATTCTTTGAGGACAATGTCTTCTCCCAATTCTCTGCTAATCATATACCATATTTCCTTCCCATGGATACCCCAGATCCCAAGCCTGTTTGGATATTCATAGGGGAATGTGGCCTTGAAAGGACTAGAGAAAGAGAAAGGGCCTCTTACTATGTTATAAAGAGCATCAATATTTGAATCTTTTTCTCTTTCTCTAACCCTGTTTCATTGGCCGAAACTCATACTTGATCCTGATTTTATTTTTCATTGGACCGCTTAAATGTCAAAATAAATTAGAGAAAGTTATAATGTAACCCTTAAGGAAAAATGTGCCATATCTGAAATATATCACTGCTCAAAATTGATTTTTTGCAGAAATTTTGCAGCACAATATTAATTTTGGTTCTAGCAACATTAGGAATGATAATGATTCCAAATGAGTACATTATCAATAATATGGACAAATGCAACACTAAGGAAGACTAGTAAATGTATCATGTCCCTATGAATATATAAACCAGAAAGATAAATATATACTAGTGATGAAATATGAAAAATTAAAATAAATAACAAAACTGTGGGAGTTAGGTAAATCACTTTTTAGTTTTCTTTAAAATTTTCAAAACAACTGGACTTATATTTATTAAGGAAAATTTTAATCCACATGGAATACATTTCATGGAATTGAATATTAAGCTAATAACTATGACATATAGAGATGAGGCATTGTATTCATCTAAAATTATAACTGAAATTGTGAAAACATGGCAAAATGCACACATATCTTAGACATGAAGGCTGTATTATTTGAGGTAGGAATATTTTAGTATTAAATTGAATTAATATCTAAGAATTCATATAGGTATTATATATTCATGTTTGCCATATCTTAACAATTTTCTTTCTTTTAGACATTTGAGATCCTGCCTGGAAGGTGGACACATTTCTTGCTGGTTGTATGGGAGTTACCTTTGACCTTGGAAAGTGGAGATGAGGTTTCTACGGAAACTTGTAATGCTGCTGCCACTTATAAGCACTTGTGCAGGTAAAGTGTTTTATTATTATTAGGTTTGATTGATAAATATATAAGCATCATATCTCTTTCTAGAAGTGAAACAATCTTCATAATACACAAAACGTATGCTATTTGAAAGACTAAATGGTAAAGTTTCCAGAGTAACTTGAATGACTAATCTAAGCATACCCAACAGCTCTACGGTTGATTTTGACTCACAAAGACCCTATAGAACAGAGTAGAATGGTTCCATGGGATTCCGAAGATATAAATGTTTACTGAAACAGACTGCCATGCTGTTCTTCCAAGGAGCTGTTTGTGGTTTTGACTGTACCCCTTTAGGTTATCAGCTGAGTGCTTGAACCAGTGGACACTAAAATGAAGTTTAGAAATATTTATTTTCATTACAGAGATAAAAAGGAGAATATTCTTTCGTTCAACAAAAAATATATTATTTTTTGAGGATTAGTTAGCGTTTGCTATTTAATAAAGCATCCCAAATCAGAATGAATTAAAATAGAAAAAGACAATGCACTAATTTCACAAGTCCCTGGGATGGCAATTCAGGATCATTCAATTGAGAATTTATTTTTGCACGAGAAGGTTGCATTTCTGGTCAGCCATTGGGGGATTGGAGTGTTGGCTAGTCTAGGGCATTCTCAGCTAAAGCAATAGAGCTTCCTCAACTCTGGTCCAAGTAGTTTCTTGTCATCTGTTTGTCTGGGAGCTTTAACATGGTAGCTGCCCTGACTTCAAGACAAGTCAAAGACATATATGTCCCCTAGATGGCTAGTGCCTAGAGTAGACACATATCATTTCTACGGAGTTGTTTTGACCCTTTCCCACTGACTTCCACATTCAGGGGTGAAATGCATAAAAGTTTAGTGTCAACTTGACTGGATCAGAATTCTTAGTGGTTTGGCAGTTACTACTCAGTAATCTCATGATGAGCTCTCTCTCTGAATAATCTTCTGATGGAAGTAGGTGCTATGGGAAAATCTGCTTTACTTTTTGCTGGATCTGGATCTTAAGAACTTGAGTTTTTTCAACATGAACTAATGGGTACCTGCTGACCTTGCGTTCATTCATCTCTGTAGCCAGAAGCCTTTCAACTGATTTTAGGCAAGTCAAGTACTACCTCCAATCTAACATCTAACTCGTGGACTTGAAGCTTGCATCATTCTACAGTTCATTGAGCCATTTCTTTATTCAAATCTCTCTTTATAGATGTACATTTATACGTTTCACTGGTTTTACTTCTCTAGAGAATCTAGCCTAAAGCTAAAAGTATGTAAATCTACTTTTGCCTCTTAATGCAAAATTCTGAGAGATTGCACTATAAAAGAACATGGAAAGAGTAAGATAAATCAATGTGGCCACTTTGGTGAATTATTTACCAAAATCTGCTAAACTTATAATGTTATATTCTTTAGTTAAATTTTTTATTGTGAATGAGTAAATGTGTACAGCGCAAATGAGTTTTCCATTCAATGTACAGTTGGTTTCATGCTATTGAGTGAAGTCCCTAAAATGAATCATCATTCATCAAGTTACCCCTTTGTACTTTCTGTTTCTCATCCTCCTGAGGTTTTTCCATGAGTAAATTCCATTCTATAGATTTCAAATGGTTTATTATTTTAAGGAATACCTATCACAGTAGTGTTATTTTTCCTCTTATATATCTACCATTCTTTGGCTAAAAATTGAGCCATGGTATTTAAAATCAACTCCAGACCCGAAGCGTGCCTACTGGTGGTAAATATGGGGGAATCTCATGATGTATTCATTAAGTATTTTTTCATAATTTTTAGCCTTATTTGACATTTTCCCCCTCCCTCTTTCCAGGAGGACCTTCTAATGTCATCCCTTTCCAAGCAGTTGGTGGCAGTAGTCACACACTACATATTCCTTCTGGTCTTAGTCTGATGTATCTGTGTACCATTAGTCCAGTGAAAGAATTGTTTTAATATGGCTTCAGTTTTCCCAACTCTTACTTCTTTTAGAGAGAGAGAGAGAGAGAGAGATCAATAGTTTCATATTAGATGTCTGTTCAAGAACTTTTAAGACCCCAGTTGCTGTTATTTATCAAAACAGGGTATAGAACATTTTCTTTGCGATTTTCTGTCTTATGCCAATTGACCTTGATTCCCCCAACAACTATAGTCCAGAGCCTCCAGGACTAGTGACTAGTACCCTCAAGATGTTTGGCTACGACTAAGAAGCTTGCATGACTTTGATTCCTGTATGCTTCACTACATTAATGGATATATTTTCAGCAAAATTAAATGCCCACACACCAATATCTTTGTCAGACATATAAATATTTGTGAGTATGTTCCCACTCTACTTCCCACAGAAGTTAAGCCTGAGTATCTATCCACATATCTGATAATTAGTCACTTACTGTATGAGTACGTATACATTGGTATTTAGCTTCATTGCCTCTAACTCCTATTCTCCTCCAAGCACTCTTAACTTTAAAAAAAATTTATTATCTAAAAACAACAACAACAACAACTTGACCTAATTAGTTACAGAACCCGAGATCATGTGATTATCAGAGCAGCCCCCCTCCCACCACATTGCGCTACACTCCACCCATGGTGTCACCATTAGTGTTCGTAAAGTTCTGTGGATGCATATCAATACAGAAATGTATGAGGAGAAAAACGGGAACAAACATTATAACTTACAACAACGGGATACAGTGATTGTAAGAGATATGTGTTTAATAGCAATCTTAAAGTAATGCTAATCCTAAAGGCTATGAGAATGCTAAGATATCCAGAAAATCAATAAGAAGAAGCAGAAAACAAAGTGAGGACATTCGTGCTGCTTGAGGATCCAGTGGCTAAAGGTGCTGCAGTCATATTTGGTCAACATTGCTTTGATTTATGGCACTTCTAACTTCTATCACAAAGATTCAAGGTTAAATATTAGGAGTTTTTAGTGACAGATTAAGAAAACACAGAGAAGAGTCATCAAGTTACTTAAAATTATACACGTGTGCATAAGAATTCTCTTTCTAACCTTAAGTTTCTCGTTCCTGTCAACATTCAACATTAACATTTTAGCCTTTAAATGTTATATTGAATCAGCAAATGGTCTCTTTAAAGAGCTTTTGTATTAAATTAAAATAAATTATCCTTCTGAGAGCACAGATCAAATCTTAGCAATCCTCTTCTTCTATTAACTTTTATGTATCTGAATTTTATGTGATTCAACATGGCCTTTTCCTTTGTTCTTAAGGGAAAATAATCATACATCCTTAGTGTAGAGTTTCATTGTGAAAGAATGGATTGACTCTACACATTTAAAGCTATAGCTATTCAAATAAGATATTTGGAGCTAAACATTGCCCCTGAGGTAGCATCTAGTTTATGAGATACTCAAGAGAGAATTTCTTTAAATTTATCTGACTTCATGGTGTGTGTTTCCCAACTTGTAGATATGATACAAGTCTAGACAATTAAATTGCTTCATGATAGAATGTTATTTTAATGCATAAGAACAATATCATCTTTATTTCCTCTTAAACTTACTTTTCATTCATTCCAAGCAGCCAAGTAATCTTTTGAATTCTCAACCCTTCAAAAAGGCTGATATCCTAAATCTCCTCAAATCCTAGAACACTTGGGCACCACCATTTTCTCTTTTAAGGTTTTTTTTTGTTTTTTTGTTTTTTTTTTTAAACTTTTAGTACCTTTACTTAGATATTAGCCTCCTGAGACTTTTCTGTAAAACATATTCCTCCAGAAAATTAATATTTTGTGCTGAAATTTTTTTTAATAAAGATTTTATTGAGGCAGGGGAAGAACTCCCAGGAGGGAAGGAAAAGCAGATAAAGGGACAGGCCATGAGCCCCCAGACAGTTCTGAGACCCAAGGATTTGGTCAGGGACTCACCACTGAAATATTTTTTAAATTAAATATTCTTATCAAATATTTTCTATTAAGGGCCCTGAGTGAAGCAAAAAAGGGTAAACTCCACAACTACCTGAAAGTGTAGTAACTCTAATCCATGTAGTCATACCACAGACAAAGGCTGGGTGAACTCCTTCCATAAGATCAGCGCTGTTGAAAACTTCATGCACATAAATCCATTCTGAAGCATGTAGGGCCACCATGCTCTGCAACATGAGGAGTCATCTGGAGTTAGAATCCACACAATGGCAGCGCTTTTCCCCTTACAGCTCCAATTTAGTTTGTTTTTTTTAACATTAGCAGAAAACCAGCTTCATTAAGAAATACAATTACGCAACATCTATCTTTTTATTGTCTCATTAGTACATGTGGTATGCCAGATGTAATTGAATTGAAGATGTTGAGATAAAGAGATTATCCTGAATTATTCATGTAGGCCTTGAAAGGCAATGCATGCTTTCATAAGAGAGAAACAAAAGAAGATTTGAAACAGAGGAGAGTGTGAAGACGGAGCACAGAGGAACCGGACAATCCCCTCTCTACTGGGCCTCAGAGGACGAGAATGTGAGAAATGCAGCCCTAGAATCCAGGAAAGGCAAGGACACAATATATCTGCCAGGTCATAGAAAGCAAACATTTTCATTTTAATGAAGTAAAATCCAAGGATCTTTGACCTCCTAAGCGGAGGAAATAAATATCTGTTCTTTTAAGCTACCACATTTGTGTCACAGATACAAAGGAAACTAATAAAATGTGCTACTTCATAACTCACTTTAAATTCTAAGAGGGTAGGAGCTATGTCTTCATGACACTAGACAAATCCTCTGTAAATGTTTATTAAATAAATGATAGATATTTATTTTTCTATTTCTTTTTATATTATTAAAAGTGGAATAAATTCAGTCATGTGATTTTTCTTAAGGAACAAATATTCCTGAACTATCTTCTATTATACCTGTGTGTAATGATGTTACAGTCAGAGGATCTCAAAAATACAATTCATGTAACACTCAAAAGCTTTAAATTGAGACCTATTCGTTCCCACCTCCAGCCAGTCCTGGGGCTTTAGGGCTCAGCTCAATGGGAATCCCTCTGGGACATGGGAGTATAGTGAATAGTATGACTCTGTTCTGGACATGCCTGCACAGTAGGGTATGCTGGGAAACTCTAGGGTTTCCTGTATGGGTTCCAATAAAATTCTTCCCTTTTGTTTTTAAAAAAATGAGACCTGTTTAAAGATAAATTGTATGAGAGCAGGGATTTCAGTTTTCTTCATTTATTCTATTTTTCCATCACCGAGAAGGGAACCCTGGTAATATGGTAGTTATTCATTGGGCTGTTAACTGAAAGGTCAACATTTCAAAACCATCATTCAATCCATATGAGAAAGATGAGGCTTTCTACTCCTGTAAAGTGTTACAGTTTCAGAAACCCACAAGTGCAGATCCACCTGTCTTTAAGGGTCATTACAAGGCAGAATTGACTTGATAGCAGAGAGCTTCGTTTGATTTTTGGTAAGAAGATGCTGTTGTCAATGATGCATCAGGTGCCTTCAAGACAGGTCTAATTCAGAGGGAACCTAACAACAGAAGCAAACATGCTATTCTCAAAAATAATTCTTGTGTTGGAACTCATCACTTCAGCCACTGTGTCAATTCATCTTGTTGAAGGTCTTCCTCTTTTTCTCCGCCACGCTTATTTCCCAAGTGTAATGTTCTTCAGGGACCGGTCTCTCCTGACAACACGCTCAACTATGTAAGACAACGTTTCACCATTCTTGACTTTCAGGAGCATTCTGGGTGTACTTCTCCAAAGATAGATTTAACCCTATATCGCTGGAATTTTTAATTTCAGGAATTTTTTTGTTTTTATTATTTACTTTCATAGTTATCAATATATATAACAACCAAAATATATTAAAATATATAAAATTTTCAATGTTTTAAAATATAATCGCATTGTCACATTCATCCATGGATTTATAATATATGAATAAAAATGCATTTTAATCGTATTTTATTTTAAATAAAAACAAACAAAATTATTTTATTTATAAAATATAATAAATATTTATTTGTTTACAATTTTAGTTAGTGTGAAATTGAACAAAACATTTTTTTCTTTTGTGATACAAGATGAACTTTGCATTTGCTGCAGACAAATACCGGTGCACTCTTGCAATTTACATTTTTGCATCTTCCTCTGTTTGTGACCTCAGGGTAATGGTGAAGACCAGCCAAACGGGCATCTCTTCCAGGGATACTTTTGGTGGCAGGACCTCTTCTCTTTTTGTTAGCAAACTTCAACATCAGTAAAACTAGTAGAAGGGCTGCCTCTTTTTGTTGGTCTATTACCTTTTCCTTTAAGAAGAGCTTCGACGATGCTCATTTTGAACTATTGCAGACTTTGGATTTTTATTTTTTGTACCTCAAGACTCTCACAGTCTACGAAAAGGTAGCCAAGAGTTCACAACAGTCGCATGTATAGAATTAAAAAATAATATGTGATAATATTTTTTCAATCTGATGTGAATTCTGTACAGTGCAATTAGCAAGCCTATCAAATCAAGCAGTGTACCCCCAAATTGCTCAAGTTCCTGGCTACCCAGTGCAAGAGGTTTATTGGGATTTTTCTGGATTGCATAAAGTTTTGATTGGTTGACAATATGAGTAATGATATCCTTTGAGAAAACATGTCTAAAATATTCACCAGGATGTTTTACTACCCCAGAGGAATCTATTTGTCCTAACCATGCAGGCACAGGTCTAGCTGTACCATTCCAGAAATGTGCCACCAAGAGGAATGCTTTGATTTCTTGATGTAGATGGCTTTGAACTTGTAGTTATTGGAATTGATTCTTCAACTTCAACAACTGAAGTTTCTAATTCATTTTCACTAGTATTATCATTTCTAACTGTGAGGGCTTCTCATTCATCCCAATCCGAATATTCGGATGTATATTCACTTCCTATCATGGGAAAAAATAAATATTGTTATCAAAAGAGTTTGAATAGCAATATCATTAAAATTTTATATTGTAAAATCAAATTGTAAAAATATAACACCCATTTTATCTACCAATTTCATCCCTATTAGCATCTGGTTCCTTGTCTGAGTGTGTACCGCTTCCATCGAGGTCATAAATTCACCATTTTCCATAAAACAAATCACAATCCATGCTGTGGTAATTTTTGTCACCGTCGATTCAAAAGACAAATGTAATGAATTCATTACGTTTTGAAAAAGCAGAAATATATAATAAATATGTTTTTATGAGTATTACACCTTTGCCATCAAAACTACAGTTTTGTGAAAATATACAAAAATATCAACACTAAAACTTCACTGGATTGAAAATTATCGTAAAATGAACTAAATGCCAATGACCACTTAACCTCAAATGCAGTCAAAACACGTGTCGCTATTCAGGCATTTTGTCGCTAAAATGTGTGACTAGCAGTATGCACTTTTACTAGCAAAGTGCGACGACTCCGTCGCCATCGTCGCCCACTCCAAAAGCATCATTTCTGTACCAGACACGTTTCAATTAAATGTTATGAAAACATCGTTCTTGGCGCTATAGGGTTAACTGTTCTTGCTGTAGTTCATGGTACTTTCAATGTTCTTTGCCAGCGTCATTAATCAGATGCAATGGTTTTTCTGTAGTCTTCCTTTTGCAATGTATAACTTTCACATAAATATGATGCAATTGAAAATACTATCATTTGGGTCAGAAGCACTTTAATCTTCAAAGCAACATCCTTGTTTTTTGGGACTTTACATTGGTCTTCTGCATCAGATTTACCCAATGATCTCTTCACTTCTGCTTCCATGAGCATTGAGTGTGGATCCCAGCAAGACAAAACCTTTGACCACTTCAGTCTTTTCTCCATTTATCATCATGTTACCTATTGGTCCAATTGTGAGGATTTTGTTTTCTTTGCGTTGAGTTGGCTGCTGTGCTTGACATTGAAAAGCAGGTGCTTCCGGTCCTCTTCCATTGTAGCAAGCAAAGTTGTTTCCTCCAATTCTTGTACTACCTTCTTCTTCAAAGAACCCAAGTGATCTCTGACTGTTCGCTCTGCATATAGATGAAATAAGAATGATGACAGGATGAAACCCTGACACTGAACTTTTCTGATTTTAAAACAGGCAGTATGTCCATGTTCTGTTCACAGAAACACGTGTAGATTTCAAGACTACCCATAATCTGCTATGATGCACTCAGTCAACATCTTGCATAGTCAATAAAGCACAAGTGAACACCTTTCTGGTATTCTCTGTTTTCAGACAAGTTGCATCGGACATCAGCAATGATATCCCTTGTTCCGCATCCTTTTCTGAATCCAGCCTGAACCGCTGGCAGTTCCCTGTCACTGTACTGCTGCAAACATTGTGGATGAGCTTCAGGAAAACATTAGCGTTTGGTATCAATGATACTGTTCTATAATTGAAGTGTTCTGTTGGGGTAACTTTAATTGGAATGGGTCCATATCTGGATCTCTTCCAGTCCATTGGAAGACAGATAAGTAGCTGTCTTCTCAATTTCTTGGTGGAGGTGAGTGAGAGCATCCCGTGCTTCATCAACTTACTGCAATATTTCAATTGGTCTTGTATCAATTCCTGGAGCCTTTATTTTTTGGACAATGCTTTCAGTGCATCTTGAATTTTTGTCCTTAGGTACCTTTGGTTCTTGATCACATGCTGTTTCCTGAAGTGGTGGCATTTTGACTGGTCTTCTTGGTACAGCAATTTTATGTTCTAATCATCTTCTTTGGATGCTACTTGCATCTTTCAATATTTTGTCCCTAGAATCTTTCAATAGTGCAACTCCTAGCTAGAAGTTCTCTTTTCAATTCTTTCAATTTAAGCTATGAGGAGTGTGCGACTTCCTTTTTTGTTTTCTAAGTTTAGATTTTTGCACATTTGGGTATAATGTTTTACTTATATTGTTCAGCTGCCATTTGAAATTTCTGTTCATCTCTTTGATGAGCACCAGCTATTCTATAATTCAGAGGAAGGTTCAGAATCTTTTCTGACATCCACTTTGATCTTTTCTTTCTTCCCTGTTGGAGTCCAGCTCCGGGAGGGGGTGGGGTGTTTGAACTGGACACCTGAAGGAGGTGTGGAGTCGACGAACACAGATGAAACAGACACGAGAGATGTTCTGGTGGAAGCAATTGCCGCTGAGTTCTTCCAAACAGCTTTATCTAGACCATAAAAAGTTTTGCAGGCCACTATATAAAGCAATGCTTTATGATTAACTCCAAAATCACCCTTGTTTCCACTAAAACCTGATAAAAGACCATTATAAGATCTGTACTTTTTCTGTCACTTTCTGTCCTCTTCCTAGTTCTTTTCCCCTGTACTAATTGTCTTATACGTCACATACTATTCTTGATTGAGGTGTTCAGAAAATTTTGTTAGACTCATATCCTACTCACTGCCCTATTTTTTTGCTCACAATGTTTCTTTCCTGGCTGACTAACTTCACATAATGAAACTACCTCATGTGCTACTTCAAAGCCTAATATCTACAAGTTGAGTTAAATGCCTCTCAGACTTAAATATTTTCCTTTACAAACCCTCCTTTGGTAACTGTTCCATTGTTTACCTATGTCTCTTTTATTTTTTATATTCCTGAGGCACCTTGAAGAGCCAAACCATCTGATTCCTTGCCAAAAACTTAAAGTTTCTCATTTATGTGTTTTCTGTTAATGTTAACCATTTTCTCTCCTATCTAAGCCCCTATTCAAGGTAAAAGGGGCGTCAGTTGGGGGAGGTAGTCTATAAGGTCTTCTATATCGGGGAGGCCAAAAGAGTCTCCCACTACCTAATCTGAATGGAGTCCAGGGTTTTTTGGTGGGTTTCATTTTCTCCTCTGACCTCAACTTTGGGATTTCTTCCTCACTCGATTCCCACATATCCTCCTCAGAATTCCCAAAGATGTCTCGCTGCCTAAGCCTCTCCAATGCCTCAGCTAAGGAAAGCCCCACCATATTGAAGCAAGTTTTAGATCTGGTTTCATCCATACTTCTCAAGACTGCCCTCGCATCTACTCCAGGTGCGATAAACATGACAATGCACAAAATTCTCAGGAATGGATTTGACAACAGCAAATATATGAGGGATGTTGGAATCCCTCCCTGGGAAGCTCTGTTCTGCAGAAGCTTCTTCCACCAGGCTGGAGCTTTGCTAGACACCGTGGCTGGGAGGGTTCCCAACACTCCCCAGTCATGTTAGTGATCTTTTGCTTTCTTCAGCTATGTTTTTGATCTCCTACACATCATTAGGTCTCCTGTCAGTAGTGTTCAACACGTCAAATCCATTCATAAGATGTCCAGGAAATTCATGTGTCACACACTCCTATTTGGGCTCTCAAGAGCTTGTTTTAATGTTTTTCAGCTTCTACCTTAACTTACATATGAGCAATTGATCATCTTTTCTATAGTCAGCTCCTAGCCAGGTTTTAGCTACTGATATCAAGCATCTGCGTTCTCTCTTCCCACAAATTTAGTCAATTTGATTTCTTTGTGTTCCATTTTCATAAGTCTAACTTTGTGTTGCTGACAAAAAGGTATTTACTATGAACAATTCATTGGTCTTGCAAAGTTCCATTGAGATCTCCGCTTCATGTCTATCTCCATGACCATATTTTTAAAGTACTGTTTCTTCCTTTTTGTTTCCAATTTTTTCGTTCCAGTCCAGGAGTTATCAAAGCATCTTGATTACACGTTTCATCAATTTCAGACTGAGAAGTTTGGTAGAACTCTTCAAATTCTGTATCACTAGTGTTAGTTGTTGGTGTATAAATTTTAATATGTTTGTTGCATTTCTAATGTATGTGGATTGTATTCCTTGTATGAGGATAGACGTTATCCTATCAAAGACAACCTTGTACTTCAAGAAAGATCTCAGAATGACCTTTTTGTACAATGAATGCACTGTCTTTGCTCTTCACTGGGTCTTTCCTAACACAGGAAACCATATGATTTTCTGATTTGATATGGGCAATATCAATCCATTTTTAACACACCAATATATAGAATATGGATGTTTATGCATTTTATTTCATTTTTGATGACTTACTATTTTACTTGATTCAGACTCCTACATTCCAAAGCCATTCAACATATTAATTGGGGTTTGCGGCTGTGTCTATCATTTTGAGTTGCGCCCCTTCAGAAAGTGAAGGTCACGAAGACTCTACCTCTGTGGCTTTCCTCCGTCTGTATCATATGTCCACTCTATTTTGAGACGGCAGCTCTTTCTCAGTTATATTTTGAGTATCTTCTGACATAAGGGGTTCATTTTCTTGCACCATCTCTGGCAGTGTTCTGCTTCTAGTCATGAAGTTTTCAGTAACTGCCAAGTTTCATGCTACCGTGACGTTTTCAGTGGTGAATTCCTCTGAAGCAGGTAGTCTATTCCTTCCTAGTTGTTTGTCCTTATTCTGGAAGGTCTGCTGAAATCGGTTCACTTTGGGTGACTCCACTGGTATGTGAAATACCAGTGACCGAGCCTTCAGCATCAGCAAGACACTAGCTGCCACAGTATCACAAACAGGCAGACCAGTGGTAGCACATGCATAAAAGGCGGTTGAAAATCACATTTTGGTCATGTACACCTTAATTATCAAAGTGATATCCTTGCTCTTTAACACTTTATAAAGGTCTTATACAGAAGAGTGGCCTAATATATTAGGCCTTTTGATTTCTTGACGGCTACTCTTTGTTGTAGGCACTGACTAAATGACCTTTGGATAGAAAAGGGATATGGTTCCTGCCTTTTGTAGCCTAAAAATTTACAAAACAAAATGTAACCAGCAAATAATCCAATTATTACAATACAGATAGCACATGTTTCTATCACAAACTGAAACATTGTTTTTCTGTTGATTTTGCCTCATAGTGACTCCATATGACAGGCCAGAACTTCCCATAGGATTTCTCTGTAAAATTTTTTGGAAATAGACACTCACTTCTTTTTCCCACAGATCTGCCGGTGAGTTTGAACCACTGACCTTTTGTTTATCAGTCCAGTGGTTAATGTGCCCCAGGGCTCTTACTATTGCTGTGAGAAGACACTTCCTGATTTTCAACCCTCAACACATTTCTGCTTCTTCTGAGGAAACCATTCAACTTTTTATTTTGCTATCAACTTTGTGGATTTGATTGAGACTAGTTCAAACCCAACGATCAGGAGTAGACCAAAGTATCAGGTTCAGTTGATACAAACATACAAAGGCACATCAAAGAGAATTGCTACGAAATCATAGGAACTTTTAGTATACAGAAATATGAAAATGTGAAACTATTGCTTCTGAATATTCCCTCCATATAGTCAATGCCCTTCTGAAGGGGCCGATTCCATCTCTTTGGTGCTTCCCTGAAGAATCTTCGCTATTTGACTCCAAGTACTAAAACAGTCAAAGAGGCTATTTGAACATACAAGGAACTCAATTTGTGTTCCTTTAGAA
Organism: Tenrec ecaudatus; assembly: GCF_050624435.1. NCBI lineage: Eukaryota > Metazoa > Chordata > Mammalia > Afrosoricida > Tenrecidae > Tenrec > Tenrec ecaudatus. The sequence goes on along the minus strand of NC_134534.1, from coordinate 122,638,970 downwards.
AATACGTTTTGAGAACAAGATGATGTCTGAAGTCACAAAATCAGGACTGTTGGGTGGATGTGATAAGGTTTACCAGGGTATTCTCATGAGACAGCGATTGCCACCCTCGGCGAAGGAGCAGGTATATCATTGTAATGGAAATAATTCCTCCAGGCCGATTTACTGACCTTTTCCTCAGCAATGCTGTTTCCAATTTTTACAAAACGTCATAATATGTCCTTATAATTGGCCCATGTCCTTTGAGAAAATCTATCAAGATTATCAGTTTGGAACGCTCCAAACACAGTCCAATAACCTTCTGAGCATTGATTTCTTTGGCCCAGTAGACGGATGCAGGCCCCGTGTACAACAGAGATTAGCAGCGCCCAGTCCTTCGGCGTCCTCACAATCACTCTGTCGGACGCCATTGCCGCAGTCGTGGGGTCAGGCCAAGTTGCGGAGGGTTCCTCGGAGGCTCAGTGTCGTGTATTGACCTGCCACCCGCCCAGGTCAGCAGTTTCGAAACCCTAAGTGTCTCCAAAGGTGTTCTACTCTTACCAAGGGTTAAGAGTCAGGGACCCACAGAGGCAGTCCCAGTCTCTCTTACAGAGTGACTTTGATCCGCAACGACTTGATGGCAGTGTGTTTGTTTTGTGACTTTCTGCACCATCAAGTACAATCCCCTTCTCCAGGAGCTTGTTTTCCAAGTGGCAGGTCCAAAGTTTGTGAGACAAAGTTTCACCGTCTTCACTTCTAAGCAACTTTCTGTCTGTATTTCTTCAAAGACAAGTTTGGGAGTTCTTTTAGATGTCCGTAGCACTTTCCACATTCTCCAACAAGACCACCTGTTAAATGACTTCATTCTTCCTTGGTCTCCTATATTCTGGCTTATCAGAAGCACAATTTTAAACCCGGGTACCATTGGAGACTGTAATTTCCAAGCCTTACAGGCTTAGACATATTAAATAACTAACCCCACTTGTTATAATGAAAGATCTTCATTTTGTGTTCATCCAATCTAGAACTCCTGCCTAATGTATTAACTTTCATATTTTTATGTTAATAAAATATTATGTGAGTGACAGATTTTTGGAGAACATCCACTCATATCATCAATATAAGTGGCTTATTTATGTGCCCTTGGTCTGTATGGCTTTGCCACGCATTCTAACGAATGCACTATGTCATCAGAAGTTTTCCCTATCACCATTTATATCAATATCTACTAATAAATGTGATTGTGCAATTATAAAACTCTTTTTCATTTAAATTTGTTTATTTGGGGCTCTTACAGCTCTTATCACAATCCAGACATATATCCATTTTGTCAAACACATCTATATGTATGTTCTCGTCATCTTTTTCGAAACACTTTCTTTCTACTTGAGCTCTTGGCATCAGCTCCTCATTTCCCACCCTTTCCGCAATCCTCCCTCCCCCATGCTCTTGATAGTTTAAAAATTCTTCCTTTTTTTCATGTCTTACACCGACTACGGTCTCATTTCACCCACTTTTCTGCTGTCTGTCCCCCTGAGATGGGGGCCGTACATCAATCATTTTGATCGGTTCCAAAGTGATCTCTAAAATTTGAGGGATAATTTTCTTCGAACGAATACTACGAAGAACAAAAAATATATGTTAACATCTAAGTTGAATATTAATTTATAAATTGGATAGCTTAAAAATTAATCTGGGAGAAAACACACCTCCTTCTAGAAGCTTAGAATCAGACGCCAAAGGTAAAGGGGCCATCCCAGGGTTCATCAGAGATCAGCATAGACAGTACGTACGGTTGTTTGGATTTCATTTTATTTCACACCCAGCCTTTAGTTTCATTGAAAACCACAGCAAAAAAGGCAACCAGAGAGGAAAATCCACAAGAATGGAAATATTCTCTGTGAGCAAATGTCTTCAAAGAAAAAAGATGTATCACACAAAAAATCCATGAAAATGGGCAGATTTAATAAACCTGCTTTGCTCAAGGATCCTGGAAGCACATAATGTATATTCCTTGGGACCAGAGTGGGATGAGTATTGCGTATAACAAAATTCGCAAACTGTCGTGCGCCTGTGTAGATTTAGTGTTAGCAGAATAGCAATTTTAGGACTGTAACAGCGGGGTATGTTTGTTTTTTTAAGCCAACTGACTTCTTTGCCATTTCTAACAGAGATGGTCCAATTTAGGAATGCTGAAAAATGCCATTTTATGCAATATTCATGAAACAAAAAAGTATTATATGATATCAAACATTCTCCAAAGAAATTGATGTTTTAAATTCTAAATTAAGTAGTTCTTTAGGACTGATAACACCATAGGGAAAAATACAAACTTCTGCTTGTATTTTCACATAATTCACATACAAATTGGCATTCTATAGAAAATGGTGACCTTTATCAGAAGGGCCTGTGGAGAATAATGTTCTCAATTAGAAATCTCTGAAGCAGACAGGTTTTATGGAGGTGATAATCCTCACTGCTGTTTTCATCCTAAGAATATCCACAAACACCTGTGTCACTATGTGAAATGAATAAGGTTCAGGAAGCATTGAGCTTCTGCTTGTGGTGATGGAAAAGTTGGCAATGGATATTGGTCATGATGCACAACATGATTGTCAACTAGTGTCACTGAACTATACATATGAAAAGTATTGAACTGACAAATGTGATACACATGTGTATATACGTGTTAATATATAAATATATTACACTTGTCCACAAATATATACATATAAATACACTTAAATAGAAAAGTCTATACACACATATAGTTACCATAAGTATATCATAAAACATATTAATAATAAGATATATAAATCACACATACACAAAAGTAGCATGGGGGGATGTATATAAGAGCTTTTCTTTCCTTAAGATAAGATTTCCCTAGGCTTCCCATAATACTTAAAAACATTTAGTTTTGTCAAACACCTTTCCATAGTCAGTGGGGCCCTAAAATGATTTAGTTTCTGCAAACCTCTTCTACCTCTTTCTTTTCAATCTCAATAAACTCTTCTTTGCCCATTTCACTCAAGCCACAATGAGTCTTCCTACGGTTGTAGGAAGTGTCGTCCACTAGGTTCCTGCTAACAGTGACCTTGTGCATAACAGAAGGAATGGTTTTCATGGTATAAATTAATTACATCTCAAAGTTCTCAAGAATATATAGGAATCATAAAATATTGTCAAATACTTTAATGAATTTTACTTAATATTATTAAAATACATCTTTAAGCTGACAATGTTTTAATTGTATAACTTGATCTTATGAAAGTACTTTTAAAATTAAATGCAGGATATTCTGAAAACATGGAGCTGGTCAAACCTGTAAATCTATTATTATTTAAGGATATTTGATCTATTCAAGTATAAGTATGGTATTTTAAGTGAGCAGGATATTCAACATACAACTTTACACATTTCAGTGTTATTCAGTAGTAAATACCTATGGATATTGTGTCACAAATAATTTAAATATTTTTATATCTCAAAATTCATGTATTACATGAATATGAATACAAATATGAATACATTTTTAGTTGCAGATTTATCAGTTAAATTAACCCATATTACGTCTCCCTACACTCTTATGCAGCCGCCAAAGTACTCTCCCCACTTAAGACATTCTCTTCGTCCTCTCCAAGCAGTGCTTCACTGACAGACTCCTACATAGACACTCTTCATAAACCACAGCTCGTTTTGTCATTACCTGTGTCAAGACCTTCACAGATTCCATTTCCGGTGAAGTTCAAACTGTCTAATCAAGCATTCAGATTCAATTTCCTTCAACAAATATTGAACATTCTCCAATTAATTCAATTCCACCTGTGTCAGGAGCCTTGTCTTTGCATATTCTCCTTCATGTATCCTTCACTTAAATCAGACTCTACTACTGAGGAGATTGAAGCACTTTTTCTTATCCCCCAATCCTTCCCCAGTCCAATGTCTCTCCCTGCCCGGTCCTTCCTCAATTCCATTTCCATCTATTGAAGTCAACCCCAACCACCCAAGGTCAAATTCAAATGTTACCTCTCTTCTAAATCAGGCTCCAGGCAACATACTATTCTTTCCTCTCTTAATCCTGATTTCATGGGGAGTAATGTCTTTTCCACTTTTTTTTCTTAGAATGAGTTCATTTTTTTTCTTAAATATATATTCATTCTAAAAATGCATATAATACTCATGTCCTTAAAAGGTTTTAATAGTGGAATGTTCCATCTATATGATAAAATAAAGACTAACCTTTAATGCTTGCCTTAATATATGATATGCCTACAAAAGCCTTATAATTTATGAGAAGTTTCATGTGGAGTACTCCACTGGAGTTCCATTACAAGATCCACAGAGGGCAGAGGAGAAACTTACATCTCTGTTCTCTCGCTGAAGATATGCAAATTCTGAGAAATTACATGATTATCAAGCCCACAGGACTAGTGATGTGGTTTGCCTAGGACCCATTCAGTGGAACACGGTATAACCTCAGAGGTGGGCATTCTGGGGTTTTATTAAGCCATGTTTCTAGCCTTCCTGAGACTTTATTAAGTGATATATATTTTTGTGTCTATGAATGATTAAAAGTTGTTCTGTTTCTGTTCTTTTGATTGCCCTCTTGCAGTTTGGTCCAGTTTTCTGGTTTGTTATTTTAAATGAACCTAGAGAAAATATGGAAAATGCTGCCCTGCTTTTTGTTTAATGTGGTCATTCTGTTTCCTAAGCTCTCTGGGTCATTTTGGTCATGCTCACATTGATAAGGCATCCTGCAGATGCACCTTTTCACTGTTGCCACTGGGCTCTCGGTGTGCATTCAGGTGGTGTTTCAGGGCACATAAGAGACCCTAAAGTCAAATATAATTTAAGGAGGACCTTTATAAGTCTTAACAGGGACAAGGACACCATATCATCATCTAGATGATGCCATTAACCTGAGGATAAATGACGTTTGAGGCATCATGGTCAACAAGCTAGTTAGAAAAGTCATGGCGAAAAGGAAACTCATAGATTCATGCTTGGTGGCAGATCAATACATTACAGTGACAACAAGGACTATGGAAGCAAGAACATGGAGATGATTGGGTGGTGATGTTGCATTAGCTTGAAGACCACATAAGATTGGTTCGGGGTGCTCTGACCAAGGCAGTCAGAGCAGGGCTAATAGGGCCTGATTCAGACCCATACGGAGGTACACACACCCAGACAAGCTCCTAAGTGACTGCCTGACGGCAAGATTATATTGCTGGTTAATAAACAGAAATAATTCAGTGGAGGGTTCATTTATGTGGAGAGTCTGCAGACGGACTGTGGTTGTCACTGTCATCCATAGCCTTCTAGAAACTGGGGTGCTCAGAATTTAAACTCTAATCCCATGAAAACACCAATCACCAGAGTGGTGAGGAAAATAGCAACCTATCAGTTTTAAAACACGTATGATCCATTTGTAAAATGGAAGCCACATAAATGCTTACATCTGCTTCAGTTGTTGAACATTATTGTTACACACCAATGCTGGGCTTTCACCCTCGGAGGAGCCACTGGCATGTTCCCTTTGAAAGGCAGACTGCTGCAACACAGGGAGCCATGCATGAAAGCAAGCAAGTGAAGCCCAGCAAAGACTTAGGAAGTACAGCAGTGTACTTTAATCATGATTCAAGTCCCCTCTGATGCTGAGGAAGAACCCAGTCTAGGGGTATGACATCAAATCTCACAGGGTTGGGACCCTATCAGCTCACCTGAGTCCTTACCCACTTTCCCACTGGCCTTTCATCCTTGAATCCTAATTGGTCCAATGTGTGGAGACCTGATTGGTCCTTATTCCAACCCAATGATTGGGCTCATCATCCAAAACTTGTGATCCTCATTATCAGATTAGGCAGTGTTGGAATCAATTATACAGTCCTCTTGTGAAGCAGAAATCAGTCAGAAGTTCTCAACCTGTGGGTTACAACCCCTTCTCAACCTGTGGGTTACAACAACCTTTTCACAGGGGGTGCCCGGTTCATCACATAGCAAAATGACAGTTATAAAGTAGCAACGAAAATAATTTTATGGTTGGGGGGGTCACCATAATATGAGGAACTATAAGGGTCATAGCATTGGGAAGGTTGAGAACCCCTGCTCTAGATCTAGCTGACCCCTGGAAGAGAATGGACTCTGGATTCATGTAGCATGTCGGGTGATGTGATTGCTCTGACGGTTTCCTGCTGAGAGGCCATGCAGGCCTGCCTAAACTTTGAGCATCCACTTTCTTCACTGGACTTAAACCTAGCAGCTACTTGGTCCACCGTTTAAAATTGATTTGGAGTGTACCCTCTCATCACCATCATTTTTACATGGAACTTCTGCAATCTGGAAGAGACAAACTTGACCAAGATACTAATGATATGTAGGCTAGACAACAGAAACAGACAGCTGCTACTGGTCCAAGGAAAGGAAGCAATCAGGAGGCCCAACTGCAAACCTGGCAAACAAGGGGTCTTGAACCTGATTGATCAGCTTAAAAAAACCCCACTTTTATTCTAAAACAAAAAATGCAGTCCTCCCTTTTCAGTGATTCATACGTGTTGACCTTGCTGATTGTGAAGGATGACTGTTGCTAATGAGTCGATCTGAGTTTAGAGGTTCTCTGTCCACTGTGATGTCTCCTTTAGACTGTCAGACAAATACATGGACAAAACTGGTACTAATGGGAAGGAGAGGCCAGTTCCCTGATGTCAGTACCTAGTCCAGTAATGATTCCCAAAAAAAACTCAGGTGTAGGGATCAGGCACTAGCGTGTGTAAGGGGAGCACTCTTGCCTTAATTGCTTTCAGGTTTTGAATCAGTGCCCATTTTCCATTTGACTTCTGAACTGCCAGGAACAAGGTATTATGGCAGGGTGGCCTTTCTTCAATCATGTCTGCTTCCCTCAGCTGGCAGATGTTTGGGGCCAAACATTGAATTCCTTGTGATGAGAACTATACTGAGATGCTTTGAGAGAGCTTGCTCCCACTTTCAATTTATTTATCACATGCTCAACATGTCTGACTTGCACCAGCTTCCCATAGACCCACACTTGAGGCCAACATCTTGAAGATGTGTGAAATTCCCATCTCCTCTGAGATCTATTCCACTAACAACATTGTGAGTTAGGAGTGTAGGTTACTTACATCCCCAGGCTCAATTTAAAACAAACAAAAAACTCCCTAAAAAGGAGCAGGAGACTGGGAAAAAGAAATTAGTGGGAGAATAAAGAACCCTCTCAATTGCAAGGCCAAGGAGGGTTGAGAAATATGTAATGGGCACCCATGAATGCTAACAACTTGGAGACAGAGGGAAGTTAGGGGACCACCAAGAAGTCAGTCCCCAGGGTCCAGTGGAAAGCAGATGGATTTCATGACAATGCCCAACCATACCCAAGACTCCTTGAGTTTGATGTCAGTGATTTTTCAAGATAGAGCTTGGGAGTCTGGGCTGTGTCCATGAATGGATTCTGTGGTCACCATTATTTGCTTAGGACATTCGTGGGCCAGGTAGCCCAGGATCCCTCATTGGAAACAGGTGGAAGGAGGCTTCCCTCGGTACATGCTGAGCACTGGTTCTACAAAGGCAGCAACAGTTTCCAGTTTATCATTTATGATTAGAGCACTAAATCCATTTTATTGAGTCTCTACATAGATTTAGCCTCCATTGTTTTTGTGTTTTCTGTAGAAAGATGGGTAACGTCGTTGGATGGAAAGACAGATGGATTACTAAAATGGATTACTCTCAGTCTCAGTGTTAGCCTGGGAACTTTAGAGAAACAAATCCACAGAGACTCATGTATAAGAGAGAGTTAATATAAAGCTGAAGTGCGCACCAAGGAAACATCCCAACCCAGTGCTGCCCAAGCCCACAAGTCCAACATTAACCCATATTTCCAACACCAATCCACAAAGTCCTCCTCCATCCCACAAAACACACACTATGATGCCGACTGCAAGAGGAAAGCCGAGTCAGTGAATGTGTAAGCATCTCAGCACTGGCAGGGATCTCCACACAGGTGTTCCAGCACCCAGGGTGGCATCAGATTTTGGCACAATAAACTAACTATATCAGTATCCTAGCCAGTAGAGGGAAGGACAGCCTTGCTCTCAGAAACTTACCTGGGGGTGACCTTAATGGAAATTTGAGGTACTAGGTTCATATTCATATTCTGTCTGCCTTAGTCAGAGGGCCTCGAACCAATCCTATAAGCTTTTATAATCTACAATAGTGGTTGTGTCTCAATCATGGTCTCTTTACCCCATCTGAAGTCTTGCTTGCAACTCTGATCTGCCACCAGAAGGTTTTGTGACAATTCCCTTTGTTTTGCAAGTCCTATTTAAGTGGAAGTGTTTCTGAGAATCCTTGGACAACAGTTTGACATCCTGCTGATGGTTTCCCTCCTCCAGATGATTTTCTTTGTATTATTCTGGTCTTTGTTCTCTTTAAAATTCTACAAATGTGCCTCTATACATTATATTTTATTTGTCTCTTTTATCTCCTAAAACACTAGAAAATGACAGAGTTTAAAACCAGAATTCTACACATGGATGAAAATGTTGTTTGGTATTATTCTAGACAAAACCTAAAATTTTCATAAAAGTTAAATTTTAGAATCAGTATTAATTGTTTTAAAAGGGAAAATTTTGCTAACAGTATGTTGTTGTCATTATTGAATTGGGTGCTGTTGAGTGACTTCACATTGTTAGTGGTCTGTCTAGTTATTACAGAATAAGACACTGCCAAGGTTTGCATGATCTTCATACTTGCACTCATTTGTTGCAGTAATGTGTGACCCATCTCATTGAAAGCCTGCCTCTTTGTTGCTGAGCTTTCACTGTACCAAGCATCATTTCCTTCTCCAGGGACTGGGCTCTCCTGTTACCATGTCCAACATTTGTGAGATGAAGTTTTGCCCGTTTTCTAAAGGAAATTCTCACTGTATTCTTTTAAACATTTTATAAGGGGCTCATACAACTCCCAGCACAATCCACACATATACAATCATCAATTGTATAAAGCACATCCGTACGTTCTTTGTGCTCATAATTTCTTAGAAGACAGATTTGTTCATTCCACTCTCAATTCATGGTCTATTCAATATTTTCCCCAAACCCAAAGTGCAAAGACATCAATTTATCTTTGGGCTTCCTAACTCGTTCTCCAGCATATCTGTGGGAATGAGTCAGTTGGTAATGCCATAACTTTGGTCAAACACACCTTAGTTCTCAGAGTGACATTTTTGCTTTTCAACATTTTAAAGCATGCTTTGACCAGTGCCGGTTTGACCAATGCAATATTGGGACTGGTTTTACATGAAAGGTTGTTGATGTTACTAAATCAACAATATTTGGTTTCTTGACAGCTATTTCCACAGATGTTGATTGTGGAGCCAAGTAAAATAAAACCCCTGACATCTTTTATCTGTTTTCTATTTATCATGATGCTGCTTATTGATCCAGTTGTGAAGATGCTTTGTTGCTTCATATTGAAATATAATTCATATTGAAGACCATAATCTTTGCTTTTCTTTAGTAACGGCTTCAAGTCCTCCTAACAAAAAAGAGTGTGCCATGTGGAGATTACAGGATGGCAATGAATCTTCCTCCAATTCTGAATTCTTTTTCAGAGTTCAAATTTCAAATAATTTTCTCAACATACAAATTAAGTATGGTGAAATATTTTAACACTGATGCACACCTTCCCTGACTTCAAACAACATTATATTCCCTTGTTATATTTGAATAATTGCCTCTTTTTATGTACATGTTCATAATCATAATTAAGTGTTCTGGAGTTCCCATTCTTCACAGTGCTACCTAAAATTTGTTATGATTCACACAGTTCAATAGTGTGTGAGGCTGAGTTCTTTAGAGAAGTAAATTCAGTTAGGCTTGCATGTGTATGTATCTAGAAAATATTTATATCTAGTAAAGGGTTACACAGTTGGAAATGTAGTTAAGTCCAGTGCAGTTCAAACATGTAGGCTAGATATAAACTTGAGCCTTTTCTGGAATCCTGGAGCTGCTAAAGCTGAAAAAGAGGAAGCAGGATGACGAAGCAGGTGGGGTGCAGATTTGTGGATGCAAAGGTTAAGTAAACTCAAGGTTGACCAAATAAATCCAGTGTTAGTAGTGTGTTGGTGACTTCTAGGAGCTGTAGGTGATACAACTGGAAATTGATGTACCAGACCTATCTCTGAGCTAGATCCAGCAGAAGATGAAGAGCAAGAAGCTCTGCTCAGGAATTCTTTCAAACAATAGGCCGCATTCCCAAGCAGGTGTCTTCAGGCTTCAACTTGATTGATAAGCTGGGCTCTACCCTTGCGGTATCCAGGTCTACTTAGTTGACATCAACTCTAGCCATCACAGATCACCCCTTGTCAACTTGACCCCTGACCACAACTCTTTAGCCATACATAATCTCCAAAGAAAGACAATAAAAAAATCATACTTGCACATCACATGATACAACTAATACAAGTACAATAGAAAACACACTATCCCCGTTTTCATCTTATATTTTGTAAGTGAACAAAACATACATGCAAATTGTAATTACTAATAATAATTGAAGTCTTCATTTCTGCATCTGGTCATGTGGTCATAACTAATATTTAGAACTACCTCTTCCTTTGCCCCCAGGAAGTATTTCAGCTATTCATGGTTATTTGAGTGGTGAGTGGTTCTCAACATTCCCAAGACCGCAACCCTCTAATACAGTTCCTCACGTTGTGGTGATCCCCCAACCATAAATTTATTTTTGTCGATATTTCATAACTGTAATCTTGCTGCTGTTGTGAATTGGTTCACCCCTGTGAAAGGGTCTTTCAACTCCCAAAGGGGTCGTGACCCACAGATTGCGAACCGCTGGCCTGGTGGGTGACTCAAAACGTAATTCCTGAAGAATCTGAACTATTAGTAGTCATGTCTGAATTTGGATGCTGTAGTTCACCATTGACTTTAATCGCAGGACATGTAGTCCTCAGAGATCACCCCAGACCTCCAGATGTACTTTACCTCCACTATTTGACGCTAATCCAAGTCCCACTGGTAATCAGCATCAGTCACACCACTCAATAGGGGAATACTCTTCTTTGCCTGTTGATCCAATATGGCCAGGAGGCACTCATAACTTCCGTTCAATTCCCTCAGTGCTGTGTCTCCTGGTGGGAGTATTGCTCCTTTTGGAGTTAAGACCTCCACACCTGAAGATCAAAGGGTTGCAGGAACAGGACGGAAAAATGTTATTTGCGGGTCATTACGAGTAATCGTGAGTGGGGCCATTCCCATTTACACATCTTGGTTCCTGGACCCCGGAATCCTGACTATTTCAGAAATACCACGATATATAGGATGCTGGTTTAGAGCATACATAACCTCCTGAAGAACATTTTTCCAACCTTGCAAGGTTTTGCCACCAAATTGGCACATTAATTGTGTTTTTAGTGGTAGAGTCCAATGTTCTATCAGGCCAGCTACTTCAGAAAGATGGGAACATGGTAATGCAAGTGTAGATTTCGTGAGCACTGGCCCATTTCCACATGTCATCTGCTGTGAAGTTTGTCCCGTGATCGGGGGCAATGTTGTTGCCATGTTGGTGGCTGAGACATTCTGTACATCAACAAATGGTAGTTTGGGCAGAAGTATTGCATGCAAAGGAAACAGATTTGTGGTCTAATGTAAGCATGAGCCTGGTGGGTGAGAGGCAAATTGATTCAAGTTTGGCTGAATTAATCCAAGGCCAGCAACCTGCTCTCAGCTCCTAAGAATGGCAGGCGACAATTGGAAATTGACAAACCAGATGTAAGATCTAGATCCAACAGAAATCTCAGGGGCAAGAAGGGGCTTGGCTCTGTTCAGAGTCTCACTTTTATATCAAAGGCAAATTCACGCATACATGAAAAAACTGGTTTTAAATTGAGGTTTAAATTGACCTTATTTTTGAGACACAACCCCAGTGAATCATATTTAATTGGTTTGTGTTTAACTTTTTCATTAGGATTTTTAAAAATTGGAATATAAAAGAATCCAATAAGTATAAACAAAAACAAAAATTGCCATCTAATCAGCTTTATCTCAAAATAATAATGTCCAAGTCCCCTACAGTTTCCAAATATGGAAGGTACACTGCTTCATTGTATTGATGGCTAATTCAAGTTCAGATGTTCTAGAACACCAGCTCTTCATCTCAAGAGAGACGAGCTGTTTGTTCTCATAAATGTTTACAGTCTCAGAAACATTATAGAGCGTAGACTTCATAGTGTAGACTTTTCTTTTTGTAGTTGTAATCTAGAATCGACTAAATGGTTTTTTTTGTTTTGTTTTTACTTTGAAACTTCATAGAATTGGACTGCTACCTATTTCTCCATCGAAGAGATTGGTGAATTTGAATTTCAAATCTTTCTGCTTTTAGCTTGATATGAACTACTTTGCTTCCATAGCTCCTTTCAATAAGTACACAAACAGAATTGCACCACTGTCATGGAGTCAGTTCCAAGTTATAAGTGGCCATGACGGCCTCTGGGCTGTGTCACAGGAGCACACACACAGTCTGCTCTTTCTCCCAGGGAGCATCAACCTTGCCGCTTTCAGTCCGGTGCTTACCCAACAGCACCCACTGGCCTTCTTAGTGCCACAGTGTTCTTTTCAATATACAGCAATCAAAGTACCTTCGGATCCATTTTCACAAAAGGAATCTATCCATAGAACTAGAATTTGAAGATACAGAGAGCAGTCAGCATTCCAAAAGTTTCTCCAGACACAACTGAGACATTAAAGAGTATCCACTTAATTGACTATATTAATACATGTTGACATGTACATGTTAATGCAGATACGAATACATTTTAACCCATGTGGACCCTATAGGACAGGGTAGAAGTACCCCTGTGGGGTTTCAAGACTGTAACTCTCTATGGGAGTACAGCGTCCAGTCTTTCTCCTGAGGGGCATGCAGTGGTTTTAAATTGCTGCCCCTGTGGTCACCAGTCCAATGCGTTATCGCAAAGCCCCAGGGCTCCTTAGTTTGACCTGAGTTTGGGCTCTGCGTCTTTCTCTATGAGGGGAGCCCTGGTGGCATAGTGCATTAGGCATTGGGCTACTACTCAACAGGTCAGCAATTCAAAGCTCCCAGCCCTCTGTAGGAGCAAGATGAGGCTTTCTCCTCACTAAAGAGTTAGAGTCTCAGAAAGCCACAGGGGCAGTTCCACCCTGTCCTATATAAAGCCGCTCTGAGTCAGAATGGACTCCATGGCCCATAGTGGGTTTGGGTTTGGTATCTGTATTTCTACAGTACAGAACTCTTCTCTGGGTTCCTTTACTACAACGCATGTTAGGGATTCATGCTGGTTGTTGTGTATAGCCAGATTCTTATTCCCATTGCTATCTAGTAATCTATTGTGTGACTCTCTCATGTTTTTGTTATCCAATATATTCTTGATGGGCATTAGGATTTTAAAAACTCTTTACATGATTTTAATGTGCAGCCACTGAGATTGAGCATCATTGACCTAGGGACAAGTAAACACCAAAATGCTAACACATTTCTATGCTCTTAGGCCTCCATGGAATCTGTGACACTCTCCTAAAACTTCCATATTTGCCATCTTTATTTATGTCCCATTGAAAATCACTGACATATTTAGCCAGGGGTGTGCTACAGCTGGTTTGTAACATCTCATGAGAGCTGATTAATTCTATTCAGGAAGCTTGAAAGCAAGATGCTAAACATAGTCACTATTGTAACTTAAATAAATTTGTGATTTAAATAATTTTATAAGAACAAATAATGAACATTAAAACTATTAATTCTTCCTAATTATCTATTATCACATAGCATCTTGGAACTTATATCTACTGTACCTATATGGTAAAAATTATTCTATAATAGAGAGCTACTGTACATCTTTTCTGAATGCATATGAAATAGTATTGCATTGCTACCTAGAAATCAGTCATGGGAAGTATTTATACCAAAAGAAGAAAATGCTAAAAATCTCTGTTTATTTTATTGCTAGTGTTGAAAGGTTGTTTAATAATGAGTGTGGTGTTTATGAGTGACAAATCATTTAATATTAGATCATAAATCAAGAGCCCTGATGGCTCAGTGGCTTCTCATTTGGCTTCTGAGGAAACAGCACGGGGTCCATCTCTGACCTCATGCAGGAGAATCTACCTCCACACCAGCCTGAGGCCCATCATTATCTTTCTTGTATACTATTCTGACAATAACCGTGACTCCCACACCACCCTCTTTTTCTTCTGGGTTCTACAGTCTATGGCGATGGCTTCACAGAACTCACAGAAAACACAAGGCTTTTCAGTGAAGCCCCAGTCAAAAAGCTTTAAAGACAGCACTCAGTCTACAGCACTGCCTCTTCTCAACCAGAAGGGAAGTCTCTCTACGCCTCCAGTCATCAGCTTCTTATTCTCATGGTCCCTTGGCCTCTGCCTCCTTGGGTCTTTTGGATCCCTTGGCATCTGCCTCACTGTCTCCTGGTCTAAGTGCATAGTTCCTCTCCCCGGTTTCAGCCTGGCTCCTTTATGCTGACTCATGGTTTCTGTCGCTAAGCTTCTGAGGCTTTAGCCAATGAAGACAGGGATCCTGCACTTGCTTCTCTGGTGGCTGTTCTTTCTTGATGGTCACTACTCTGTTTTCTAAGATGCCCCTTTCTTACACCAGTTACTCCATTTTATTTCTCACACCCTATTTGCAGGGCCCCACCCGATCATTTTGTAGGAATTACAAAGACATGAATAGAAAAGCCATTCCAATCTCATCTCTCACAGCTGTTAACCAAACAGTTGAAAATTTATGAAAATAAATGTACTGGGAATAGATTTAGTAGTTTGTGATGTAACTCTGCTTGTCAAATCACACTTGTTTAAAACAAAACATACTACCACAGCTCATTGGGACCCTATAGGACAGGGTAAAATTTCTCCTGTAGGGTTCTGCGATTGTAACTCTATGGGAGTAGTAAGCCTTATCTTTTGCACATTAAACTGTAGGTTTCAAATTGATGACCATGCAATTATCAGCCAAACACATTACAACTACACAATCAGAGCTTCTGTAGGCAAATATAAATAGATGAATGAATAGAGAACATAAAATGTGAGGATATGTGGATTGTAATTGTGAACCAAGTTTATCAATTCACTAGTGAACATGGTATTTGTTTTTGTCTGTTTTAGGATTAATTTAAATTTTGATATTTTGTTTATCCTACAGAATTAGGTTTAATTTGAAGAACTGAGATGCTAGTTTTTGATGCTGTTAAAAAACAAAACATCTAAAGTGTGCCTCAGCACACTACTAGAAAAACAGATGGAAAGAGCTTTGTTCTACCTTTTCTTCTTTTCTTCAAAACTAAAAATCATACTTTTATTTCCTGAAGCTTGCAGTTAACAGTCGGTATTGATTTCTTGTTTGTTTGTTTTCTAGATGCTCACAAAGGAATAGTTTTGGCCTATACAAAAATAAAACTATCATTTGAATAAAGAACACCCCCATCCCACCCAAAACGTTCTGTCTAGCACTGTAATTAGTCAGTTTTCCACATTAGGCCTGGGAACAAGGGTGATTGCCAATATCAAGAGAAGGCAGTTTCCATGTATATATCTGATTGTTTCCATCATGTCTCAATGTAAAAGATTATGCAGAATAACTAAAGGCAAGGGATATGAGTTTGTTTGCTTCATTTGACTTGAATTTGCATACTTGAGAATTCTTATAAGCATATATAACTGAATACAAAAGTGTCTCGTGAGCTTTACACAATCACCATTGTAAGCTGGAAGGAAAGGGCTTATGCATTCCTTCATCTTCGTTTAAAAATTTTCATTCAGAATTGATTAGCAATTAAAGGAAGAGTATTTGGGGGAGCAAATTATGGAGATTGGCTCTGCCAATTGTGCATTACATATTTCACTCTTGGTAATTCTGCTCGTGAACCCAGGACATGAGTGTAACTAGACATATATGAATACCTTACTAAACATTAATTTGCTTAAAAACTCCCAGTCTCAAATAAATAGAAGCTGATAATTTGCTAAAGTATCAAATTTGGTCAAATATTGTTTGTTGTTTTTATTAGTTGCCTTCGAAGTAGAATCAAATTCATGGTGAGTCATAAGAGCAGAACAGAAATGTCCCATATTGTTTTCAATGCCATTAATGCTAAGTAAATTGACAGGTCTCTCTCTAAAATGGCATTTGCATAGATTCAAACCATCAACTTTTCAGTTAGCAGTCAAAATCTTAAACATTTGCACCACCCAGGGACTTACCAAATGGTTTACTGTTGTATACTGGTATATTTGTGGAACTGACTCTGTAATGAGTTACACATTGAACTGCTAACCACAAGGTTGGCAGTTCAAAACACCAGCAACCTTTGGGAGAAAGATGAGGCTTTTGGGTCCTGTCAAGATTCATAGATTTTGATACTCACAGGGGCAGTTCTACTCTGTCTCACAGGGTTGCTATGAATTGGAATCAAGTGTGTGGATGTGAGTTTGGTTTGGTTTGACTTTAATTGTACTGAATGTTTAAGAACACATGCCCAGAGATAGAAGTAAGTAAGGATCATTATATAAATGGGTCTTTTAAAAGACCAGCTCCAGAAAAGCCATCTCATACCCAAGTGCCAGAAGACAGCTATAGGTCAGTGGTTTCATGTGCATATCTGTCTAACTGAATCGCGCGCGCGCACACACACACACACACACACACACACACACACACACACACACGCTGTGACTTCGACTTCTAGGCAACCATAAAACTCTTGGGAATGAGGCATGTATACCTTCTGGCATCGATGGGCACTAATTTTGTCTGGGATTGAGCCAGACAAATAATACACTTATGCAGTGTTAGCAAAGTGAAAGTCACTATTATTTAGACAAAGCAAGCAGAATCTCAGAAAGGAAATGCTTGCTCTTCCCCAAATTACCAAAGTCCGTTCTTGTGCCATGGTTAAGATCTGACGCTGTATCCAGATCACCATTGCCAGTACCAAGCTGCTGCAGGGGACTGGGACTTACACAGCTTCTGAGACTTTTGCTCTGTGGTCAAGCCTCACTAACCTCTGCTTCCCTTACTCTGTTTCTATGACTGCTTAACACCGTGCTACGCATGTCTTTGGGGGCTCTCTTTCTGCCATGCCTCCTGAGCCCTCACTGACCAATGAAGGTTACATGTAGCCTATGAACAGGACAATCTCAGAATGGTTTTCTCTTACACAAGTAAGTGTTACACCTCATTTAGCTCTTTTGACAAGGCTCTGTCTGAAGGTATTCAACTCTGCAGTAAGACAATCTTTGCTCTGGATTCTCCAAGACAAACACTGCACTGGGAACTCTCAGGCCCATCCCCTTAATGGGCAAGTGTTATAATGTTCTCTTCTGGGTCTCCTCGGTTCTCAGCTCACTGAGGGAACCCAAATGTCAACCCCTAGGGAATGCACCTCATGATCTGATCACTCACCACCCTATAACGCTACTCTGGTTTTAGAGGAACTTCTAGGTTACAATGGAACAGGAAGAAGTGGCTGTTAAGCCACTTCCCAAAATCAGCCAACCAAACATTATGGTTTATATTCTAACTGCCCAATCTCAAACTAGTCATAGGTATGGCCCAGGACTGGATTATGTTTTCTGCCCTTATACATGAGGCTGCCATTAGACTAGGGTGAACTCAATGGCAGTGAACAACAATGTCAATTCAATTGCTTATTCTTGTGTATACCACTTAACTGAATCTCCTGTCCCTTCTATTCTGCACCCTGCACTTCAAATGAGAAGTAAGGAAAGAAAAGATAATAGGAGGTAGAGATATCAGATCAAGAAAAATGATCTGTTCTTGGAGAAGGACTTTCCACTTCTTGCTTGTTCCTTGAAGATATTCAACTCCGCAAAACCCGAATTGGGAGAGAACAACAGTCCTTTCCAGACATTCTCTAATTTAAAATGTAAAGTTATTGGATAATTTTAGTATTTATTAATAGCTATTATAAAAGAAGGTCTGATGAGAACACCACTTTATTAGCTAAAAGGCACTTTAGGAGTCATCTATGAATTCTATTTATCCATCTTATGTGATTCCTGTGGGTAATTATGTGACAATTGCTCTATGCTCTTCTTTCTGATCTTCTTTCTGGAACCATTGTCAAAAGCACCACTGATGGATTGTAATCACAAATGGGCAATGCTTTTCAAATGCTAGTGCTGTTCTCAAATGCCACCATTCCATAGGTAAGATTGTGTTATACCGTCATGCCCCAGCCAGAGAGCTCATCAATTAGTTGGCCCATCTTTCAGTGAATAGTTAATTAAGTCAGATGCTAAAACACTCCAAGCAAACTATTATGGAGAGGAGATGGCCTCCAAAGTATGTTTAACAGCTGACATGGTAAGAAAGCAAGTAGTCGATATACAGTCATTTTATTCTTACTTCACAATCAGTGTTCATGGAAACAGCAGTCAGGAAATCAAAGGATGAATTTCATTGGGATAATCTGCTGGATAAGACCTCTTTAAAGCACTGCAGAAGAAAAGCATTACGCAGAAGACTAAAGGGCACCTGATCTGAACCATGATGTTTTCTATCATCTCGTATGCTCGTGAAAGCTGGGCGATGAATAAGGAACTGCCACAGAGTTGATGCATCTGATTCATGGTACTGTGAAGGAGTTTGAAACTACCATAGACTGCCAGAAGAATAAATAAACCTGTCTGGAACAAAATAGAGTGATAATGCCTTTCAGAAGCAAGAATGGCAAGGCATCACCTTACTTACTTTGGATATATTACAGGAGAGAACAGTCCCTGGAAAGGACATCAGGAGAGAGCCTTCCCTGGGAAAGTACCACAAAAAAAAGTGATCTCAAGTGGCAGATTGACACTGTGTCTGCGACAATGGACTTAAACAGAAGCCCAGGAGTTAGCATCATGCAGGACCAGTCAGCGTTTTACTCTGGTGCACCTAGGGTCACTACGAATTGGAATTAACTTGATGGCACCTATCACAATAGCAAAAAGGGGTTATTAATTTCAGATGTGTAAAGTAGAAGTGACTGTTCCCTGAGAGTCACATGTAATTATATGCAGGAAAAGAGAAATGCAAATATGCTGTTAGGCTGGGGTTGTCTCTCCAGGAACTCCTTCCATCTGGTTCTGGCTCTGTCGCTGCCACGGCTACCCTGCACAACCCCAATTCCAGTGTTGTTGTAGAGACAGCAATTCACAGACTTCTCACAACTCCGCTGGGAAAACTAGAGTGAAGGACTTCCCAGGATCATAAGATATGACTTGTCTACTTGTGCCAGTGCTTGCAAGGGATTACAAATAATTTTACCGTGACCCTCCAATCTTCTTTTGTACCTTCCTTTTCCAATTTATCTTAAAATTGTTTATCATCTTCCTACTATTAGTCCTCAATTATATAATGCTTTACTTTCCTAATTGAACCCTGCCTGATGCAATTCAAATTACTCACATGTAATTGGGGACAGTTGCCAAATCACTAAACATGCTTTCCCTTGTGATGCCTCATAAGTGGTGACGTTCTTAATAGAATAGATTGTTTTATATTAAAGGTGAGTACTAAAATTGAGTAAATAATTTGCATATACTAGTGTTAACTGCATGGAATAAATCCATTTTTAATATATTATTTTTAACTGCACAATGGAATAAAACCCTGCCTTGACCTGCCATCCCGATGATTAGTTGGGGGACGCATTCAGATAAACCTTAGTTAATAGAGTTGTGTTGACTGAGTTAAAGTAGCAGAATGCCAGATCTTAGCAGAACTATAGTGCTCAGAGTCCTAGGCAATATAGTATATACATGTAGCACTCACCGAAGACTATCCATCTATCTATCTATCTATCTATCTATCTATCTATCTATCTATCTATCTATCTATCGCTATTAAGTTGGTTCTGACTCATAGTGACCCTATGTTGAACTTCATGAAACATCGCCAGGTCCAATGCCATCCTCACGGTTTATGTTACGTTATATAGACATTTCACACATGAGGAGACTTCAGAAAGTTTGTAGGAAAATTCCATTATTTTACAATACCACATTCTTCCAAACTTTAAGCTCTAGATATGTATGCATACACATATATATGCACATGCATATTTGTACATTTTCATATTAATCATTTTTTCTTTTGGTCCCTGCCAGTATTTGGAGGAGGCAATTATCATCATTTGTTCACAAGAAATATTTCCTACTTCTTGCCTAATGTCTTTGAACCATTCAACATATCAAAATCTACCTTGATCTTAATTGCCCCAATTCCCAATTTTCACTTAAAAAAACACACAAAATCCCACTGCCACTGTGTAAATTCTGACTCACAGTAAGCACATAACCTCAATTATTTATGTTTGAATTATTGAACTTGAAGTTAGCAGTACAATGCTTACCCAACAGTGCCACAAGGTCTCTGTGTTAGTCTGAGTACTTTAGAGAAAAAAATCCACAGAAACTCATGTAGAAGAGAGAGTGTTAGATAAAGGGTAAGTGAGCACCAAGAAAACATCCAAACCCAGGGCTGCCCAAGCCCACACGTCCAACATTAGCCCATATGTCCAACACCGATCCACAAAGTCCTCCTCCATCTCACAAAACAGACGCAATGATGCCGACTGCAGGAGGAAAGCCAAGTCAGTAAATGTGTAAACATCTCAACACTGGCAGGGCTCTCCACATGGGTGCTCTAGTACCCAGGGATGCATTGGGGGTAGGTCCATGTGGTGGCTTATCCTCAGGGATATCTTGCAGAAAGTGAGCCTTGCCAGATAAAACAGGGAACTGGTTAAGGCAGCTGCATCCGGGTCCGGCCATCAGAAAGCAAGAGACCGGAGGACTAGAAAGGCAAGGCTCACTGAGCCATTTATCTTCCATCCTTCCATTAACCCCACATGTGTTTATCAGTCAGGTTGACACAATACATTAACTAACTCAGTCTCCGAGGGTTCACCAGAGTTGTGCTTGTTCATACAACTAATGTCTGAGAGTAATTGAAAATACTGTTTTGAGGTAAACCATGGCTTTCAGTGTTTCATGCCTCATTTAATGCTCACGATTTCTCATGAGGTTATTTAAAGGGCAGAGACAGCACATGCTTGTTATTTGTGTGACACTGGAAAGGTGGACCTAAGCCTGGCATACGGAATCTAGTACTTATTCCTTTGGAATATGCAGTCACTCGGATGAGATGAAGCCATTTTTCCCATTCCTACTTTTATCCTTCAACATGTCTTCTATTTTCTTTTCCTGTCTTTTCAGCAATGTCAGGAGACGGTCATTTTTTAAACATCACTGTCAACTGTACCTTTGCCCTCCTCACACATGAGAATGCATTCAAAATAGCTTCGTGTTCTTCATTTTGAAATTTAATTCCAATTGTCCACCATTCTGGTCAAATGTCTCCAGTGTTATCCCTTTGTTTGGAAGAACATGGATTCTCTTTAACCTCATATTTAAAATTAATAAGGCATGGGGGCAGGAAGGGGCACTGACCACAAGTTAAATATATAACACCCCCAAGGGGGACAAATAACAGAAATGTGGGTCAAGGGAGACAATGGACAGTGTAAGACATTAAATAACAAAACTGACATATAATTGATCAAGCATTCATGAGAATGAAAGGGTACGGGAGGGAGGGGTAAATGGAAGAGCTGATACCAAGACCTCAAGTAGAAAGAAAATATTTTGGAAATGATGATAGCAATATATGTACAAGTGTACTTAATACAGTTGAATGATGGATTGTTATAAGATCTGTAAGAGCCCTTCAATAAAATGATTAATAAAAAGTAAAATGTACTGAAAGCAAAAAATAAAATTAATAAGAACCTCAGTGGGCCTTTCCAAATAATTTCTTCCTTTTTTCTTTCATGAGAACTTTTTTTCATGTCAAAGGGCAGTTTTTTAAAGATACACGAACAATAAAAACTTTCACAACAGGTGCAACTTTTAAACAATTACAAGATGCCAAGTACTATGCTGGTTCTTTGTTCATATTATGCATAAAATAAATGTTTAAGGCATATATCCTCATTATGCCAAGTATGTAGAGTACTGAACTAGAAGGGTTAAAAGTCTTACTCAAGTTCTCACACCAGGAAAGTAGCAAAACTTGAATTTTTACATGGACTGGATCTGACCATGACATGACAAACTCTTTTTAGAGCTTTGTATCAAGAAGTATTTCAGATCAAGAAACGATCTCACTGAAACTTAAATCCGTAAGTCTGATGCAAGCCAGGGCTCTCTTCCAACCCATGTAGCCACAGGCTGAGGACACAGCAAAGGAAGCTGGAGCAGGAAGAGGAGAGACCAGGAGTGGCAGAGTATCTTGGATCCAAAGTCCGTGGAAACATGGCAGAGTGCTTAGAGTTCAGGTGTCAGGGCTGGGGATGTGGGCTACATGGGGCTGCCCCAGAGGAAGGCAGAATCTCAGCAAGTAGGAAGGTAAACAGGCAGAGAGAACAATTCCCAGTTCCTCATACTTTTATACAAAAAGGCCTATGATACCAAGTCAATGTCATTAGGCTGCAACCTGATTGGCAGGTTGAACTCATTCCCTAGGCAGGACTGTGAACTTTAGTTCAGCGGTTCTTAACCTGTGGGTCATGACCCCTTTGGGGGCCAAAGGACCCTTTCACAGGGGTCACCCAATTCATAACACTAGCAAAATTACAGTTATGAAATAGCAACAAAAATAATTTTATGGTTTGGTGCACCACAACATGAGGAACTGTATTAAGGGTCACAGCATCAGGAAGGCCGAGAACCACTGGACTATAGTTGGTATAATATCTCACTACCACAACACACTGGGAGAATCATGCTGTTCTTGTTATCGTTGCTAATGGACATCAAGTTGATTTCAACCTACGGAGACCCTAATTATGCAGAATGCAATTACTTTATAGGATTTTGAGAAGAAAATCCTTTTCCTGTTCAGAATAAAATCACAACTGTGTCTTCTGAATACTTGCAAACTCATGGCCATCTAGACGTTCCCAATTCATAGTGAGTCATTTTGCTTGGATCCACAGTCAATGCTCATGGAAGCAGCAGTCAAGAGATTAAATGATATATTGCGTTAGGTAAATCTGCTGCACAAACCCCTTTCAATGTTGAAAAGCAAGGGTGTTACTTTGAAGAATAAGGTGCTCCTGATCCAAGCTATGTATTCAATCATTTCCTATTCATGTGAAAGCTGAGTGTTGAATAAGGGAAAATGGAGAAAAATTGATGCATTTGAACGGTGCTATTGAAAGTACCAAGGACTACCAAAAGGACAAACTGATATGTCTTGGCAAAATATAGTCAGAATACGCCTTAGAGGCAGCAGTGAAGGAAAGAAAAGGAGGAAAGCCCTCATGAGATGGATTGCCACCATGGCTGCAACAATGGGCTCAAACAGAAGGACAATCGTGAGGATGGTGCAGGAGCAGCTGGTCTTTCATTCTGTTGCTTCTAGGATCTGTATGAGTTAGAACTGACAGGAGCAATGATCTTAAAGCATTTTCTTGATGGACAGTAGATGGTCACAGATTCATTATAAAGAAGTTTTAATAAAATTTAGATGTATGGGTGAGAAAAAGGCCAGAAACTGTGTAAAGAAAAACACATTTTCATCACATCAATCAATTTACCTACAATGTGTCAGGCTCTAGGTTAAGTAGCCTATAAATATTAACTTATTTCAATGAAGAAACTGAAATTCGGTGAGACTAACTTCTAATCATTATAAACTGTGAGTTAGTGGATAGTGGTATAATACATTTCTGTCCATCTCAGTACCCAATGGCCACTTTATTATATGATTTATTAAGAACATTCAAGTCAAAATTCTTGGGGAAAGTGGAGAGATCCTGTAACATCTCTCTCTCTCTCTCTCTCTCTCTGTGTGTGTGTGTGTGTGTGTGTGTGTGTCAGAGAGAGGGAATTTCCATGATAGTTTGGAAATGTTCATTATCTCACTAAAATCCTGAATCTGCTATATCTCAATGGATCACAAATTCCTACAAGGAAAGCCAGATTTTAAATTTTTTAATATTATTTTATTAGGAGCTCATACAACTCTTATCACAATCCATACATACATCAATTGTGTAAAGCACATTTGTACATTCATTGCCCTCATCATTCTAAAAACATTTGCTCTCCACCTCCTGACATCAGCTTCTTATTTTTACCCCTCCTTCCCCGCACCCCCTCCCTCATGAACCCTTGATAATTTATAAATTATTATTTTGTCATATCTGTCCATATCTTACATCTCCCTTCACCCACTTTTCTGTTGTCCATCCCCCAGGGAGGAGATTATATGTAGATCCTTGTAATTGGTTCCCCTTTTCCAAATCATCCTCCCTCTGTCGTCCCAGTGTCACCACTCACACCACTTGTCCTGAAGGGATCATCTGCCCTGGAATCCCTGTGTTTCCAGTTTTGACATGCTGGTTTCATATACCATATTTGAGAGTGGAGCCAAGGTTTATCCATGGATCTGTCATAAGTAAAGCTGTCTTATTTTTTTTTTTTTTAAGATTCAGAGGCAGTTGGCCTCCAGTCTACTAGTCTGTTGTTAGTGTCTAGTGAGGCTATTCATCATCAGAGGCAGCAATCTCTGCACATGACACATAAGTATATGTCTTCTTACTGATCTTTTCCAGGAGTGGATGGATTCAGATCAAGGTTTCCACTTGCAAAATAGAGATAGAACTCAGCATTGTTTATATCACATCTCAGTTGACTCAGTGCCACTGCCCACTGTTGTCTGCCCATCTGTAGATGTGCTTGCCCATTTAACCTGTTGTCTGCCCATCTGTAGATGTGCTTGCCCATTTAACCTGTTGTCTGCCCATCTGTAGATGTGCTTTCCCTTCTTTCCTTCCTACCAGCTGTGACATCTGTCCACATGAAGCTGAATGAGAGGATTCTCAAGGACTCTCTTTTAGTTTCATCCTATTTAAGATAGTTTATTGTGCCAGCCTGGCCGATAAACACAAGTGGGATTAATTGAAGGGCGGGGAAAATAAATGGCTCAGTGAGCCTCACCTTTCTTGTCTCTTGCTCTTTGATCATCGGACCAATGTGCAGCTGCCTTACTTGTTCTCTGCCTCAATTTAAAGGGTACAGTACATGTGGGACGCATACCCCGTGGACTCTGTCGCTGTAAGTTGATGTTCCTTTAAGCCCACACGATTGGAATGTACATCTCTGGAACTGGGGACCGACAGTTGGTGACAATTGGTGACCTGCCTTGTTGTTTGCTGCCTGTGTATATATAGCCCAGCTCTCTCTACAGAGGAGGAACTGGCAGCCCTCAAGACTAAAAGGACTGATAGTGTCTCACAACACTCTCAGGGGAGTGAGTTTCACTGAGCCATTTGTACTGCTTTATAATTTAACAGTTCATTTCTTGTGTTATATATCTATCTTTATAAATATATATAGAAAATTACTAGCAATCTGGTTTTGTCTCGCTAGACAACCCTGTCTAACACATTCTGGTACCAGGAGTGCTTCTAGATAAACAAAACCATAAATATGGGTTTCTTAAATTGGCTCTCCATCCTGATTAGTCTTAACAGCACTAATAATGCTACTTCAATCCCCCAAAACATGGAGACGTCTGCTACACTTACTAATCCATGCTGTGAAATAGCAAAGATAATACCTAAAGTAGCACCACCAATAGATGGGGTGCTGGTTAAAGGAGAGGCTCTAGGCGATCGTATGTTTGATATTTTCCAGGAGTTTTATAATGATGACAAGTATAGGGAAGCTGGTTGGCTGGTCCTTTTTACAATGGAAAGTGTGATTTAGGAGAGAGATGATCTCAGAGCCTCAAAGGGGACCTCAGGTGCAGACTAACAGATTTGAAATTTTCCATCTGTGTTACAAAGGAGAGCCTTCTCTCCTCTAGTTAAAAAAGCTGACATTGCTGAGAACCAGGTCCAGAGTCTCATTATACGAGTGGCTGAATTACAATGGCAGCTGAATTGCAGATCTAGAGCAGTGTCTGAAACCAAAGTAAGGGCATTAATTGGGAAAAGTTGGGACACTGAAACATGGGATGGGAACATATGGGTTGTTGATACAGAAGAGGAGGGTATTGAGCCCTTAGAAACAACTGAGCAGATTAGCCAAACGATTCAAGTTGATATGCCACGTGGGGCTGCATCAGTAGCATTGCCTGAGGGAGATGCCTTACAAGATATTGCTGAGCGCACCCAGGAAACGCTCTCACCACCCATTATTTCCACTAGACCTGTCACTAAAATTAAGTCTCAGAAAGTTCCTAATGGTGAGGTTGAGATGATTATCCAAGAAGAAGTGCGCTATACTCATAAAGATCTGCTCGAGTTTCTAAATACATACAAGCAGAAGCCTGGGGAATCTCCCTGGGAATGGTTACTAAGGGTGTGGGATACAGGTGTATGAAATGTAATATACCAGTCTGAGTTTCTGGATATGGGACCCCTAAGCACAGACTCTTCTTTCAGTGTCTCTGTGAGAGAAGCTAAAAGACGATCTAGTTCTTTATTTGGTTGGTTCAGTGAAGTATGGACTGCCAGATAGCCTAAATTAGACCAACTTGAAGTACCTGATGTACCTTGGTACACTGTAGAGGAAGGCATCCAAAAGCTGAGAGAAATTGGTATGTTGGAATGTTTATATCAGGATATTTTCATAGACCCAAAAAGGGGGTGTCCTGAGGACATACCCTTTACCACAACCATAAGGAACAAGTTTGTGAAGTGGGCCCCAACATCTCTTAAGACTCCTGTAATTGCAATTTTATGTGCACCAGGATTAACAGTAGGCACTGCGCTAAGTGAACTCCAACATTTGCCCACAATGGGGCTGATTTGGTCCCCGTGATGGTAGAGGGCAGGTGTCAGCACTGAATCAACAGAAACAGGGTGGGTGTGGTTATAATAGACAACAAGGTTTTCAGTAGTAATCAAAGCAACCTGTCTCATGTGGAATTATTGCATTGGCTACTTAGCCATGGTGTCCCCAGGAATTTAATAGATGGGAAACCTACTAAATATTTATGTGATCTATACAGGCGGAAGAATGGTAGATCAAGCAAACAACAGAATAGTCACGATCGCTCAATCAATTCCCAGACCTGAGCCAGTTTACAGACCCACAAACCCTTGAATGAGGGGGAGGCCGGGTGTCTTTGAAGGGGACCCTGCTACATCACCGAAAGTCTATACTGTTAGTTTTTCTTCTAGCCTTCCCCCAAGGGACTGCAGTTGTTCACAAGAGTGACTGTTCATTGGGGAAAAGGAAATAATCAAACTTTTGGGGGATTACTGGACACTGGCTCAGAACTGACACTAATTCCAGGAGAACCAAAGTGTTTCGAAGGCCCACCAGTCATAGTGGGGTCTTATGGAAGTCAATTTATCAATGGAGTTTTAGCTCAGGTATGCCTCACTGTGGGTCCAGTGGACCCCTGGACCCATCCTGTGGTTATTTCCCCAGTTCCAGAATGCACCATAGGAATAGACATACTTATTAACTGGCAGAATCTCCATATTGAATTGCTGAAATGTGGAATAAGGGCTATCATGGTAGGAAAGTCCAGTGGACACCAATAGAACTGCCATTGCCTAGGAAAATAGTAAACCAAAAGCAGTACCACATTCCTGGAGGGATTGCAGAGATCAGTGTCACTATCAAAGATTGAGAGATGCAGAGGTGGTGAATTCTACCCCATTCCCATTTAACTCACTTATTTGGCCTGTAAAGAAGACAGATGGATCCTAGAGAATGACAGTGGATTATCATGAACTTAACCAGGTGGTGACTCCAATTGCAGCTGTCATTCCAGATGTGATTTCATCACTTGAGCAAATTAATACTTCTCCTGGTACTTGGTATGCAGCTATTGATCTGGCAAATTTCTTCTTCTCAATACCAGTCTCAAAGGACCACCAGAAGCAGTTTGCCTTAAGCTGGCAGCTGAGGGGTCTGGGTCATTATGAGTCCTGTCAGGATTGGGTTGCTGTGATTTACCATTTACTTTAATAAGAGTCGGCCTATGGGATCTCCTGGATTCCAGCATATTCTTCTTTACCTCCATTATGTAACACCAGCCCAAATTCTCCTTGGTAATCAGGATCAATCACACCACTCAGTACAAAGGCATGAGAAGCCCAAAGAGGCCAGGGGGCATTCTCAGCTGACAGTTCAGTGGAATCCGTGCTGTGTTTCGAGGTGAGAGAGTTCCTTCTTTCAGGACCAGGACCTCCAGGCCTGAGGAACACAGGGTTGCTGGGACAGGAAGCAAAAATGCTGCAAGTGGATCACTAGGAGTAATAGTGAGAGGTGCCACTCCAGCTTCAACCCCTTGGTTCCTGGACCCATGAATTCTGGCTATTGGAGACATAACACCATATATTGGCTGCTGGTTAAGATCGTATACAGCTTCCCGGAGAACATTGCCCCAGCCCCACTTTGTTGCCACCTAGTTGGTGCAATAATTGTCTCTTTTGGAGCCCATTCCAATGTTCTATCAAGCTGGCAGCTTCAGGATGAAGAGGAACATGATACGACCAAGGGAGTCCATGGGAATGGGCCCATTGCTGCTCTGCATTTGCTGTGAAGTGAGTTCCTTGATCTGAAGCAATGCTATGTGGGATGCCATGCCGGTGGATGAGGCATTCTGTAAGTCCACAAATAGTAGTTTTGGCAGAAGTATCACGTGCAGGGAAGGCAAATCCATATCCAGAGTAGGTGTCTATTTCAGTAAGAACAAAACATTGTCCCCTCCATGATCAAAATGGTCCTAGGTAATCAACCTGCCATCAAGTTGCTGGTTGACCTCCCAGAGAAATGGCCCCATATCTTGGACTTAATATTGGTTTCTGCTGCTGGCAAATGGGGCACTCAGCAATGGCCAAGTCAGCCTTGGTGAGTGGAAGTCCAGGTTGCTGTCCCCATGCATAACCTCCATCATCGCCACCATGTCCAATTTGCTCATGTGCCCATTGGGCGATAATAGGAGTGGCAGAGGAGAGAGGAGGACCAGTCTCCACAGCGCATGTCATCTTACCCACTTGATTATTAAAGTCCTCCTCTTCAGAGGTAATCCTTTGGTGAGCGTTCATGTGAGATACAATTAACTTTACTTTCTTGGCCCATTCAGAGAGGTCCATCCACATACCTCTTCCCCACTCCTCCTTGTCACCAATTTTCCAATCATGGTCCTTCAAACTCCCTGACCATCCAGCCAAGCCATTAGCCACAGCCCATGACTCAGTATACAGTCTCACATCTGGCCATTTTTGCTTATATGCAAGCTGAACGGCCAGGTGCACTGCTCAAGTTCTGCCCATTGGGAAGATTTCCCTTCACCACTGTCCTTTAGGGAGATCCCAGAAGGGGCTGTAGTGCTGCTGCTGTCCACTTACGAGTGGCACCTGCATATCGTGCAGAGCCATCCGTAAACCAAGCATGACTTTTTTGGTCTTCGGTTAAAGTATGGTAAGGAACTCCCCAGGAGGCCATAGGTGCAGACTGGGAGAAAGAAGGCAATGTGACAGGAGTGGACTGTGGGCATTTGGGCCACTTCTTCATGCAGCTTACTTGTTCCTTCAGGTCCTGCTTTGGCCCAATCTCATATATATATATACCAGAGTACTGTTGCACATGTCCAATTTTATGATTCTGTGGGTCAGATGATACCCAGTTCATGATATGTAGTTTAGGCCTCATAGTGACTTGGTGGCCCATGGTGAGGCGTTCAGTCTCCACCAAGGCCCAGTAACAAGCCAACAGCTGTTTTTCAAAGGGGGGGTAGTTGTTTGCAGAGGATGGCAGGACTTTACTCCAAAATCTCAATGGTCTACACTGTGATTCACCAATAGGGGTCTGCCAAAGACTCTATACTGCATCTTTATTCACAACTGACAATTTTAGCACCATTGGGTCAACTGGATCATACGGTCCCAGTGGCAAAGCAGCTTGCATGGCAGCGTGAACTTGTTGAAGAGCCTTTTTTTGTTCTGGGCCCCACTCAAAATTGGAGGCTTCTCATGTCACTTGATAAATAGGTCAAAGTAGAACACCCAAGTGAGGGATATGTTGCTTCAAAATCCATAGAGGCCCACTAGGCATTGGACCCCTTTATTAGCCGTTGGAGGTGCTAAATGCAATAGCTTATCCTTCACTTTAGTGGGAATATCTCAACGTGATCCACATCACTGGACCCCTCGAAATTTTACTGATGTGGAGGTTACCTGAATCTTCATTGGGTTAATGTCCCAACCTCTTGTACAGAGATACAATGAATCTAGTGTCTTTGATACATCCTCCTTAGTGGGTCTAATCAGCATAATGTCATCAATATAATGGACCAGTGTGACATTTTGTGGAATAGACAGGTGGTAAAGATCCCTTTGGTCTAAATTATGGCACAGGACAGAGGAGTTGATGTGTACCCCTGGGGGAGAGTTGTGAAAGTATATTGTTGCCCCTGCCAGGTGAAGGCAAACTGCTTCTGGTGGTCCTTTGAGACTGGTATTGAGAATAAGGCATTAGCCAGATCAATAGCTGCATATCAAGTACCAGGGTAAGCATTAATTTGCTCAAGCAATGTAATCACATCTGGAACGGCAGCTGCAATTGGAGTCACCACCTGGTTAAATTTGTGATAATCCACTGTCATTCTCCAGGATCCATCTGTCTTCTTTACAGGCCAAATAGATGAGTTAAATGTCCCCATTGAAAAGCATAGCTTCTTCAATATTGTTCCAAGCTATGTACTACTTTCTTCCTTTCAATTGATGTTTATCAGTCCATTTATAAAAATCACTGCCTCATATCTGCTTTTTTCATGTGGATACCTAACCTTTATGTAAATGCTTTTTTATCCCTTAAAAGTTTGAATGCAGTCAATGATATGATTTTTTGTTCTTTGATGCCTGGTAACTGATCCCTTTGGGACCACTCGATCACACAGGCTGGTGTGTTCTTCCATGTGGACTTTGTTGCTTCTGAGCTAGATGGCCGCTTGTTTATCTTCAAGCCTTTAAGACCCCAGTCACTATCTCTTTTGATAGCCGGGCACCATCAGCTTTCTTCACCACATTTACTTGTTCACCCATTTTGGCTCCAGCTGTTGTGTCGGGAGAGTGAGCATCATAGAGTTCCAATTTAATAAAAGAAGGTATTCATGCATAGAGGGAGTGTTTGAGTAGAGGCCCAAGGTCCTTCCGCCACCTTAATACTTGACCTATAAATATAGACACAAAGATCTATTTCCCCAACCTCCTATATATATTTGCATGTACATGTCTTTGTCTAGACCTCCATGAATGCCCTTTGACTCCTAGCTCTTTCCTCCATCTCCCTTGACCTTCCTCCTCCCCTACTACCATGCTTCATTGCCACCTGGGCTAGAGTATACCTCTTCTCTAAGCAACCTTACCCTTGATCATTTCCCACCAGGCCTGCCACTCCCCCTTCTCTACCCTTTGGGATCCCATGTTTTTCCCTTGTCCCTGGGTTTGTTAACACCACTTCCTTACCCCCCCCTACCCCCCACCCCAAGTCCCCCCGGAACTGTCGGTCCCGTTGTTTTTCATCCAGATAGTTCATCCAGCCTGTCCTATTCAGACAGACCTGTGGAGTGATAGGATCGCTGAAGACAAATGGGTGCACAAGCAAATGTGGTGAAGAAAGCTGATGGTGCCCGGCTATCAAAAGAGATAGTGTCTGGGGTCTTAAAGGCTTGAAGGTGAACAAGCGGCCATCTCGCTCAGAAACAAATAAGCCCACATGGAAGAAGCACACCGGCCAGTGCGATCACGAGGTGCCCAAGGGACCAGATATAAGGCATCATGCAAAAAAAAAAAAGATATAAGTGTGTGTATGTATGTGTATTTATTTGTATATGTATATATGTATGTGTATATATATATTATATTAAATGAAGGGGGAAGTGCAGAGTGGAGACCCAAGGCCCAAGTGTCGGCCAATGGAGATCCCCTCATAGAGGGGCTTAGGAGAGGAGATGGGTTAATTAGGGTGTGAGGTAGTATCGATGAAGAACACAGCTTTCCCCCAGATCCTGGATGCTTCCTCCCCCCAACTACCATGATCCGAATTCTACCTTGCAGGGCTGGATAGGACAGAGGCTGTGCACTGGTACATATGAGGGTTGGAGATACAGGGAATCCAGGGTGGATGATACCTCCAGGACCAAGGGCGTGAGGGACGATGCTGGGAGAGTGGAGGGTGAGTGGGTTGGAAAGGGGGAACTGATTACAAGGAGCCACATGTGACCTCTTCCCTGGGAGAGGGACAGCAGAGAAGGGGGGAAGGGAGACCCCGAATAGGGCAAGATATGACAAAATAACGAGGTATAAATTACCAAGGGCATATGGGGGGGGGAAAGGGAGGGAGGGGGGGAAAAAAAAGAGGACCTGATGCAAGGGGCTTAAGTGAAGAGCAAATGCCTTGAGAATGATTGGGACAGGGAATGTATGGGTGTGCTTTATATAATTGATGTATGTATATGTATGGATTGTGGTAAGAGTTGTTTGAGTCCCTAATAAAATGTAAAAGAAGAAAAGAGGAGAAAAAAATGATTAGGGCAAAGACTGTACAGATGTGCTTTATACAATTGATGTATGTATATGTATGAACTGTGAAAAGAATTGTATCAGCCCCAATAAATTGTTTAAAAAAAAAAAGTTTGAATGCATTTCAATGTGAATGCTCTAGTAAAAGTAGCTGCTTTTATATAGAGAACTTTGAACATCTGCCTAATATTGTTCCAAGTTCTTTGTATGAATTATTTTACTTTAAGGGGCACAATGTAAATCATCTGTATTTTAGACATAAAAACCTATTAAGATGCGCTGAACGGTTGTCCAAGTTCAAGCAGCTCAGAAGAAGCGGAATTGGGCTTCGCACCTGTTTGCGTCCAATCCGAAAGCTCAAGATTGCTCTGCTTCTCTACATGGCCTTCCTATGAACTTCCGTCGGAATTATCACTTATTGCTTAACCAGCAATATTCCTTTCTTCTTATTTTGTGGCTGACAAAATGAATTTCAAGAATTTTCAAAGGAATGGGGTTTGGATAATCAACAAAACTTTGGACATGTTCATTCTCTGATACCTTTTTCTGGTGAAAGGAATCTAAAATTATAGACTAGAGTGGAATTTTCGTCTCAGATATGCTATTTGACACCAGAAAAATCCTGTTTCCTCCCTACACCTCAGATCCTTTATTGATTAATATAAAGGGTTAGGCTTATGCAGCCTTAATTCTTTAATATCCCTGACATTCTGTGGTGTTGTGATTCAGAGACTATTTCAGTCTCATAGAGGGCTTACCAAAAGCACTGGAGAAAACAACAGTAATCGAAATTCTGTATTAACTGCTACTTAACATTGTGTTCATTCAAATATCTCCATAGTTCCAGTCTCCAGAGACTGTAGGCACTTACTTAATTTAATATACCCCTTTATAAAATGGATATTCTCTGCAAATCTCAGCTCGAGGCACTTCCCTGGTACCCACATGATACATTCCCTTTTACAAAGGTTTTATTTCCCCCTCTAAGAATTTGCTGTTCATTTTGCCGGAGGTAAGGCTAACAAATTTATACATCTCTTCAGAGGCACCTAATTTGCTAAATTTCTTTAAATTGACATGGGAGCCTATAGTTTATTCTCTCAGAAGCAATACAAAGTGTTATTTCCTTAAACACAAACATGAAGAAGAAGTGTTTTTAAAGAGAGTACGTTTTATAATGAGGAGAATGGATTCCACTCCAGACTGAAATCATGTGGCTGCAACCCAGGACACTTTCAAGGTTTACTATCACTCTCATACCTCTGCCAGGTTCCCATCTCATCCGGTTGATGAGACAATGAGAATAACTTTGGAGTCAACACCTGCATCAGTAAACTTCAAGTGTGCGTCCAATGACTATTTGCTAAATGGCTTTTTCTGTTCATTTCTGTACTCCCAATTCAAAAGTCAGCGAATAGACACATAGAAGGAACCCAGTGAGCATTACTGAATGAAGTTGGCAAGTCGTACGCACAGGGAAATGTCCAAAAGGAAATGACATGAACCCAACTATTATAGAGGTTAGAGTCCATAGATTATTCACACAGACATATGGAAAGACACACACACACACATTTGCACACACACAAACCCATGCTTTTAAGAGGATAACACAGGGCACTATCACCTAGTCAAGAAGTTCAAAGGAGCTTATCTTCAGGATTTGACACAAACCAAAATGTGCATAACCAATGACCTTTTATTAGGCAAAACAGAGAAAACATATTTAATATATAGGCAAATGTGCAAAACAATAACAAACCAAAAGAAACAAAGAATACCAGGTGGAAGGAAACCGGTTTGGTCAAAGTGGATAGAGTTGAGGTGTAGATGACAAAAGAACAGTAGGGAATGCGATAGCAGAGAGGCACTGAGCTAATAAGGAGACCTGATTGCACAGTGGGTTAGGTGTTATGTTGCTAACCCAAAAATCTGATGTTAAAAATCACTAAGGGACCACTCTATGGTGAGTCTAGTGCAAGAATGTTAAGAATAAGAGTGGACCCCAGACGCTATATCTTTTGATAGCTAGACACCATCAGCTTTCTTCACCACGTGACCACATTTGCTTATGCACCTGCTTTGTCTTCAATGATCGTGTCAGGAAGGTGAGCATCATGGAATGCCAATTTAATAAACAAAGTACTCTTGATTGAGGAAGTACTTGAGTGGTTAAAGGATTGAGGTAAACAAGCAGCCATATAGCACATAAGCTACAAAGCCCACATGGAAGAAGCACACCAGCCTGTGTGATCACAAGGTGTCAAAGGGATAAGCTATCAGGCATCAAAGAACAAAACATTATATCATTGTAAATGAGGGGGAGTGTGGAGTGCTTACCCAAAACCCATCTGTAGGCAACTGGACATCCCCTGACAGAAGGGGAGTGGGGAGGAGACAAGACAGTCAGGGTTCAATGTATCAACGAAACATATAACCTACCTCCAGCTCTTAAATGCTTCCTTCACCCACTATCATGATCCTAATTCTACCTTACAAATCTGGGTAGACCAGGGGAATCCAGGGGATCCTGGACAGATGATCCCTTCAGAATCAGTGCTGAGAGTGGAGATACTGGGAGGGTAGAGGGAAGGTGGGGTAGAAAGGGGGAACTGATTACAAGGATCTACATATAACCTCCTCCCTGGGGGTTGGGCAACAGGAAAGTGGGTGAAGGGAGACATCGGATAGTGTAAGACATGACAATATAATAATTTATAAATTATCAAGGGTTCATGAGGGAGGGGGTGAGGAGAGGGATGGGGAAAATGAGGAGCTGATACCAATGGCTGAAGTAGAAAGCAAATGTTTTGAGAATGAGGGCAACAAATGCACAAATGTGCTTGACCTACAATGGATATATGTATAGATTGTGATAAGAGTTGTATGAGCCCCCACAAAATGATTTTAAAAAATGATTATTCTGACTGTCAAAAAAATAAAAGAAGAGTGGAAAGGCCACTGTGGTAATCAAGGCAGAGCATGAATAATATGGAGTGACCATCTGGTTGTAACATTAGAAATATTTTGATCAATTTCCAAAAAAAAAGACAAGGTGGCATATTATGTAACAAACCCAAACCATCCCACTGCTGTCAAGCTTGTGACACATGTTGTTGCTAGGCGCCGTCCAGTCTGGGTTCCAGCTCATAGACACCCTCTATGTAAACACGGCCCAGTCCTGGCAACATCTGAGTCATTGCTATGTTTGAGCCCATTGTTACAGGGTCATTGTCAGTACCTCTTATAGAAGAATATCCACTTGTTCACTGCTCCTTAATTTTGCCAAATATGATATTCTTTTTCAGGGACTGGTCTCTCCTGATAACATGTCTAAAGCACCAAAGACAAAATATTTCCATCCTCCTTTCTCAGGCATATTCGGGTTCTACTTCTTCCCAGACTAACTTGTTTGCTTTGTGGCAGTCCATGGTACTGTCAACATTCTTCATCAGCACCAGAATTAAGATGCAACAATTCTTATTTGACCTTCCTCATTCAATGTCTAACTTTCACATGCATATGAAATGATTACAAATACCGTGGCTTGAGTTTGGTACCCTCAAGAGGTCCCATGCACTAGAAATTTGCTACGATCACAGTTAAATGGTCTTCAGCAAAGCTTACCTTGCATGAAATATTAAAGATGTTTTTTGAGAATTTCCACATTCACTTGAGTCACCCTTCTTTCGGATGGGTGAAAGTATGGGTCACTTTTAGTCAACTGGTCATAGAACTACCTTTTGAATTTCTTGACATAGAAGAATGAGTGTTTCCAGTACCTTATTAGCTTGTTGAAACATTTCAATTACCTTTTCTCCAGTGCTAGTTGTTTCTTTTTGATGCCTTCAGTGTTTCTTTGATGTTGTCCTTCACTACCATCGGTTCTTGATCATAAGCTTTTGGAATGTTGATTGTCAGTTCTTTTCAATACAGTGACGCTATTCTTCCTATTGTCTTTCGATGCTTCCTGCATTGTTTATTATTTTGCTCACAGACTCTTTCATTATTGTAACTTGAGGTTTGAATATATCCTTCATTTCTTTCAGCTTGATAGAATCAATTATGCATATATAAACAGAATGTTTTTCCTTTTTGCTTGTCTAACCCCAGGTCTTTGGATGTTTTATTATAATAATTTACTTTGTATCTTTTAAGTGATTGTGATACGTTGTCTTCTCTAGAAAAACAAAATTAGTGATGCTTATATGTGTATGTATGTAAATAGCAAGAGCTTTACATTAAGAAATAGCTTACACAGATGTGGAGGTGGGTAAGTGAAGTTCAGTTTGAGTCCATAGAAGAGATTAAATCTGAGGTTTCTCTTGACTCATGTAGCTATGGAAGCTGACAAACAGGAAGCAGATGAAACAGAGGGCCACAGGCTGGTAATGCAGAGGTAAATGAATCCAAGGTTGGCCAAATGAATCTGAAGTCTTCAATCTGTCGATGGTTCTTGGAATTTTCAGGCAACAGAATAGAAAATTGATGCAGAAGATGCAAGATCCAGCTCCTTTAAAATGTGAAGGGGACCGAGCAATCAGCTCTGCTTTGGGTCTCTAGCTTATGCAAACGACCACATTCTAAGTGAAGGATCATTAGGTTGCAACAAGACTGACGGGTTGGATTTTGCCCCAAGTATATCTAGTTGGCATAAATTCGAACCATCACAATGACCTTTTTGTTTCTTCATATATGATGTTCTTGATATCATCCCCAGGTTGTCAGGTTTCCTGACATCAGTGTTCAATGATTCATATATATTCTTCAGATTTTCTTGAAATGTATTTGGAATAAACTAAAGGTCACATTCTGGGTCCAGCAGACTTGTTTAATTTCCCTTAACGTCGAATTGAACTTATATATACATAATTGACGCAATGTTCCATAGTCAGCTCTTCGCCTGGATTTGACTGCTGAGATTTAGTTTTCCCATTGCCTTTTCTGATAGATGCTGTCAATTTGATTCTCATGTATTCCATCTGGCGAACACCATGTGTATCTTGTTGAAAAAGTGTATTTACAGTGAAGAAATCAATAGTAATTCTATTGTTGTTCTCTGGCTTCACTTCTAACATCAAACTAATGTTTTCCAACTACTGACCTATTCTGTTTCTTGCCATCTTTTTTACACCAATTTCCAATAACTATCACGGTATTTGATTGCATGTTTGATCAATTTCTGATTGTAGAAGGTGGTAAAGTTTTACAATTTCTTCATCACTAGCTTTTTGAATTTACAAAAGAATTATATTAATAGGATTTCCTTGTATGCATATAGATAATATCCTATAACAGAAAACATTTTACCTTAAGATCGATCCTGGATTATTCCTATTGATGACAAACTTACTGAAAGCGTTACTATACTCAAGTCTTTGACTTGAGAAGCCATTATTTCCTGGTCACATTTTGAGAACCCTCTGGCCTGAGGGGCTCACCTTCTTGTACTATATCTGAAAATATTCCGCTGCTATTTCTGAGGTTTTCAGAGTATGTTTACTTATAGAGACCCTTTATTTACGGTTGCATAGGCTTTGTAGATGTTCACAGCAGCAAATGCTGCTATGTGCCATTGAGTCAGAGCTCAACCCCAGCCACCTTATGCACAACAGAACGAAACACTCCCCGGTCCTTCACCATCCTCACAATGGCTGCCAAACCAAGCTCATTGTTGCGAAAAGCTATCCATCTCCTTTTGTACTTTCCTCCTTTCTGCTGCCATTCCACTTTACCAGGGGCTGGGATCTCTTGGTCTATGCCCAAAGAATTGAAGACCAAGTTTTGTCATCCCTTCCTTTTAGGAGCACTCTGAGTGTACTTTTCCAAAGACGTGTTTGTCTGTTCCTTTGGCAGTCCATGGAACTTTCAATATTTTTTTCCAACACCACCATTCAAATGCGTCAATTCTTCTTCGGTCTTCCTTATTCAGTGCTCAATTTGTATACATATGCGAGGCAATTGAAAATACCATGATTTGGGTCAGGTACACCTTAGCCCTCAAAATAACATCCTTGCCTTTTCAATACTCTAAAGATGTCTTGTGTAACAAGTTTACTTCATGCAGCGTGTCTTTTGATCGCTTAACTGCTGCTTCTTGGAGCATTGATTTTGGATTCAAGCAAGACAAAATGCTTGACAATTTCAACCACATCTCTCATTATGATGTTACTTATTGGCTCAGTTGTGAGGATTTTGTTCTTCTTTGCATTGAGTTGTATTTGATTCCAACCATTGACGATAGTCTCATATTTCCCCCACAAAATTGCTGATGAGTTTGAACTGCTGACTTTGTGGTTAGCAGTACAACACTTACCAGGCAATCCCACTTAAAACAAACAAACAAAACCAAACCACTGATTTGTTGCTGATTCATAGCAACCCTGTGGGTTTCTGAGGCTGTAACTGTTTACCGGAGAAGAGAGCCAAGTCTTTCTCCTATGGAGCTGCTGATGGTTTCGAACTGCTAACCCTTTGCATCCATAGCACAACTCACAAGGTAATCACTACACCACCAGGGCTGCTCTGCAACCCCACTAGGGGTCGTTGGAGTTTCACATAGAGCTAGAAATGAGAAGGGAAGAAATATATTCAAGAAGACCCCATTGGGTAATTTGAATAAATGATTAGATGCTGGTTCTATTTCATTAAATCAAGATCTGGAGTTTCATGAGTTCCATTTCCCACGTTTTTTTTGTTTTTCTTTGTATTGTTTTTTTGAGATTATTTTAAGTTTATTATTCTTGTGGAGGCAAGAATAAGATCCATAGTAAATTGATAATCTTCATATCACTAGTATAAATAAAATATATGTAGAATCAATGAGACAGTAGATCTTGTGATCAAACAAAAGATGGAATAATTCCAGCTGGATAGTGGAAGAGAATGTCTAGTAGAGAATATCCAGCTGTGAAAGAGAAAGAGAAATCACAGCCACACAAAGATATGAAGCGAGCAAGAGAATGTGGAATACTAAAGAAGGAAAGAGAAACGTTTTGTTTTGATTTTAGAAGAATAAACAATTAATGACTATTGCTTTCTCAAGTAGATGGAGAATCATTTGTAATCTTAATTGAGCTACACCTACTTAAGAGATAAATAAAATTGAAGTTAACAAAATAGATGTTTGAAAGAAAATTTAGAGATGTTTTCTGTAATGTAGAGTTAAACTGTTTATTACATGTAGGGATAAAATAGTTCACCTAACTAAAACCAAATCCACTGCCTGCTTGTCAATTCTGACACACAGGGACCCAATATGACAGGGTAGAAGTGTCCTCCTGTGGTGTCCAAGGTAGTAAATTGTCATGGACGACAGCTACCACATATTTCCTCACAGGTTGCTGGTGGATTCCAGTTGCCAAACTTCTGGTCATCAGGCAAGGCTCCTGAAAATAAGCCCCATAGGGTCTTAAATTATTACTGTGTGGATTGCTTCTTTATATATAAATAGAGCAAGGCACTTCTAATTATTTGAATTTATCCTCTATTAGCTTTGATTTTTTCCTTTATAAAGTATAAATAACAATAGCCAACTTTACTTGTGAGGGTTAAATTTCTTGGATATAATAAGTTATTTTAATGAAACAAATTATGTAAAACTATATTATTATAATTATGTTTTAGCTGTTTAGGTCTCCACTGGTTAGAATTGTATTTTTATGCATTTCTGAAATATCCTTGTCCTTTTTTTCTTACTTTATTATGACTTCTTACAATTTTATTGCCATTTACATCTTAATGTTAATCAAAACTGTGAATCTGAGCAAAGGCAACAATCCCTGCCTAGTTTGTGACCTTTTTCTCTTTGATCCTGGCATCTAAAAGCTTTTTATACATTCTAATTTTCTTCCATTTTAATAGCTTTGTGAAGCAGTACTATTTTCTTTGACTGATAAGATCATTGAAGGTGACCTGAATTTCTCCAAAGACGCACAGTGAATAAAACGTATCTCCACTCGCTTATTCACTTTCCATCATTGGGAGGAATGGTGTTGCTTTCTCAATGTAAATATTATGTTAGGAATAATTGACATTACAAATAATGTGCTTATGAGAGCACTATCAAGACATGTGTGCACTGCTTTATCAGTCATTTGAAAGATTAGCTTTATTCATTTTGTTTTCACTTTGATTTACATAAAGTAAATAACAAATAGTTTACATGAAAATATATAGAAATTGTTTTTGTATTTTTAATGGATTCCAATGAAATAACAGAGTATATGTTATTGAGTCACAAAATTAAATAAATTCTTACCATTTGCGTGAATGTGCATGTACAGTTATTATATTTATGTGGGTTGGAATTCACAAGGTGACTTATTTCTCTACAGGTATGTACATCAGACATATATTATTTTATCCTTTGCAGGTGTTTTTGTCATGTTAATTAACCATGGCTTAAATAACTAACTTATTCATAGATGTGGAAAATTGATATTTCAGAGCATTTTATTCTGCTCAGTCAGGCTTATTCTTTATAAAGAATCCAAACGTTAATAATATTTACAAAAGACTGCTGAATAGAATATGTAATTCATCTCTTTGTAGACCACACATTTTTGTCCTTGTGACCTAGTATTCTGCTTCCTCTACCCTCCCACCCTTCCACTCACCTTTGAAGGACAGAGAAGGTTCAGTTTGAAGCAAAGCAAAGCCTACATTTGGGGTTGATTCTAGTACATTACCATAATATGTTAATTTCACTGGAATAGAGTCATGCTTCTCTATATCAATGTCTGACAATAGGTAATAGTTATTCAAATGAACAGAAAATCATTCCCACAGCTAACCGTAGGCGAGAGCAACGTACACAGCCCAGACATTAGACATATTTGAGAAAGGACAAATCTCATGGAACAATGTAGTAATAAAATAATATTTTCACTCCTGGTATCTCTTTTATTAGAAGTTCAGATTAGGGAATAAAATGAAGTTTAAAATTAATGTTTATAAAACTGCCGGTTATTTTAGAGTATTAAAAGCAACTAGTGCTTGCTTTAGAAAACCAAACTACCCGTATATCCTCGAGTGTAAGCAGACCCAAATATCAGCCAAGGCACCTAATGTTACCACAAATTTGCATTAAAAATGTGCTGAAAACTCGTCTTATGCATGAGTATATATGTAATTCACTACCATCATGTCGATTCCGACTGCTAGAGACCATATAGGACAGGGAAGCAGTGCTCCGTGGGTTTCTGAGACGGTACCTCTTACTGAAGTAGGAAGCCTCAGCTCTCCCCGGAGGAGTGGCTGCTGGTGGCCAACTGCTAACTTACAGTTAACAGCCCAGTGCGTAAACTAGCCACCTAGGTTTCCATAGTTCTTATTTTAGCACTAGATTAATAATGCATATTTGATGTGAAATTAAGAAATGACCTGCTGTAATTTGTAAAGACAAGGGAAAAAAAGATGTATACACATTAAAGTGTTAGCTTTCAATAAAAGCAGTGTGACAGTAAAGTTTCATTCTTAAACTTTTGGAATAATCACTACTTGAAATTCTATCATCTTTCCCTAGTAATAGAATTTCAAGCACTAATTATTCCACAAGTTTAAGTATTGATTGTTCTTGTCTCACTTTTAATGGGAAAAGTTACACTTTAAATATGTGTGTGTGTGTGTGTATAAGAGGGTAACAAAAAACCCCAGAAGTTTTTTAAAAATATGAATTTATTTAGCTAGTTAGTTAGTTATTTACAAAACAACCTTATCACCTTCAAAGTATTATCCATGACACCTAATATATTTGTCAAATCTGTGATTCCCTTCTTGGAACATTTTTCAAACTCATCTGTTTAGATGGCTGGCAGTACCTCCCTCATTTTGTCCTTCACTTTTTCCACATGTTCAAATCGCTATCATCTCATGTCACTCTTCATTCATAGAAACAAAAGGAAGTTTCACAAAATGCAGTCAGGTGAGTAAGTGTGTGGGCAAGAGAGGTATGCTTTTTTTTCCCCCAAAAAAACCTGGCATACTGAGAGGGCTGCCTGAG
Organism: Tenrec ecaudatus; assembly: GCF_050624435.1. NCBI lineage: Eukaryota > Metazoa > Chordata > Mammalia > Afrosoricida > Tenrecidae > Tenrec > Tenrec ecaudatus. Next base: position 122,596,341 of record NC_134534.1, on the reverse strand, counting down.
CAGGTGCATTGTCATGGTGGCAAAACCAATCCACCATCTGCCACAAATCAGGCCTTATTTGCCCCACACTGTTATGCTTTCTTTTCAGAACTTCTAAACAGAAAGTTAACAATCTGGCCCGGTGAGAAGGACTCCCATGTACTGTCCTCTTCGCATCAAAAGAACCCAAATGGGCATTGGCTCAATCTTTGATTTCACTTGATGAGCTTTCTTGGGGTGAGGGGACAATGGCATCTACCACTGGATTCACTGATGTTTGGTTTTGGGGTCGTCAGAATAGTAGCATGTTTTGTCACCAGTCACGGCCTTGGAATAAAAGTCTGGGTCACTTTGGAGCTGTTTCTTCAAAGCACCGCATGTTTTCACCGGACGCTCTTGTCAGTCCGAACCTGCGATACAAATTTCACAGCGACCCTTCCCATCTGCAAATCTTCAGTTAGAATTCGCTGAACCAAGCTCCAACACAGTGCAGATAACCCCCATCTCTCCAATGGGCCCTTGTTGCTCTTCAAGTACAAGTTTGTGTATCTCGTCGATGGTTTTGACCAGCTGAGAAATTGATAGACGTCCAGAATGAGGTTTGTCATCAATCCACATTTCACCTTTTTGAAATGAGAAAAATCACTATACACTTGAGGTTTTCCCATAAGCCCTGATCTTGTAAGCTGTGTTCAACATCACAACAGTTTCTGTGACATTTTTCCGAGCAGGAAATAAAATTCCATGGCTACAACCTGTTCTCTTTAATCAGCCATTACAAAAAAAGAGATTCGGGCTTAACTGCTTTTATGAAAAAATTCACTACACACCAGAGAGAACTTTCCCAGGTGACACTACTGTGTGCCCTAACTCAGAATGAGTTGCTAGATCCTTGCCCGAGGGGAAAATACGTACATGAAGGTGGAGCTTTTTCTGTTTTGTTGTGGTGGTGGTGGTTGTTTTTATTTGCCATTGAGCGGATCTTTACTCATAGCGAAGCCCTGAGGTTCCGACGCTGATGCTGTCATTGTTTAAGAGAGTAGCCCAATCTCTCTCCTGCGAAGCTCCTGGTGGTTTCAAATTGCCGACCCTTCAGATCGCAGCCTTCCTTGTCTCTAGAAGTTAGAACCAGTCATTACTTGAATTTGTGAGGAGCTGGTGGCACAGTGGGTTGCTAGTTAGCTTGCTAACCAGGAGGTTAACTGTTTGAACTCACCATTCACTCCAGAGGAGAAACTTGAGGCTTTCCATTCCTGTAAAGCTATAGCCTGGGACACCCATGGTGGCAGTGAAATCCTCTTCTGTAGTGTCTTTTGTCTAATGAGGAGTTTCAAATGGTTAAAACAAAAATCAGTTCATTGGGATATAAGCCGACAAACTCACTGCCATTACGTCTTTCAATCCATATCCATTAGCTACACAGGCAGAACTCCCTTGGGTTCAAGAGACTATAGTCTTTAAGGGATCAGACAGCTTCCTTTTCTCTTTGGACTAGCAACTGGAGAGATCAAACAAGCAAAATGCGAGTTAGGCATCCAAGTAAGAAGCCACGACTCCCAGGGCTCCAAATTGAGACAGAAAAAAAAAAGCAAACGCCTCTTTTCGTTCAGTTTATTGGATTTAAGGAACTATTCCATTATTGCTTTAATTTTTATTTATAATCACTTGCATAGTATTTAAATTTGGGGGTTGCTATGTCTTTCATGACTTTTAAACCATGTAAAGAAAAATGTATAAAACCGTTAGGTAGGGTGATGCTCGCGTAGATTTCATTGCACAAACACAACCAGGATGGTTGACAGCACCTTGTTAGAGTCAAACCATGGAAGTATTTAAATCACAGTGTAATTTGGGGACAAAGGTCAGGGAAATTGAAAATCTCTCTCATCCTGGCATGGAGCCAGGACAGCTGTGCCCAGATTATGTGACCAGTTTACAGACATGCAATTTTTGATGCAAGCAGCTCATAGTACAGAGCGCTTTGTGCATGTGAAGCATTAAAATCAATGCAGGAAGCATCATCTTCTAGAAGACCTATGTATCAGACAATAATTCGGAACACAGACTGAGGATATTGTTCCATGTCGTCCAGTAGGCACATGACAGCAGCCCTACGTACAACAGAAAGAAACACAGCCTCATCCTACTTTCTGTGTTTGCAGCCATTATTGGAGCCACTGTGTCAATCTGGCTCCCCGAATTGAATCTTCTTGTGCCACTCTCCTTCTTGGCTTGTGGGGGCGCGATGTCTTCTCTGATCCCCCGATAGCATTTCAAGGTCTCTGAAACAAACTTTGGCCATCCTGCACTGTGGTTGTACGTCATCAAGACACATTTGTTCATTTAGCTGGCAGTGAGTTTTGATGGAAATGTACTCATTCTTTTTAGTCTTACTTATTTTTCATCTGAGTTTCAGTGCATTAAAGGAATTAAAATATCATTGCTTGTGTACCTTAATACTCAAAGCTTCATCTCTGTTATTCTAACGCTTTAAAGAGATATTTTGCAGCATATTTTCACAATGAAATATGCCATTATATGTTTCATGGATTTTTTTTTGTTTTTCTTGGTTGCTGGTTGAAAATCTTTGATAATTTTAATCTTTGATAATTTTAATCTGTTCTTTGTTTACAACAGTGTTGCTTACTGGTACAGTTGTGATTTTTTTCCCTTTATGTTGAGGTATAATCCACAATAAAGATTGTATTGATTTATCTGCAACAGTAAGTGTTTCAAGTTTGTTTTCTCTTTGAGCAAATAAGGTTTTATCATCTGCATATTTCAGGTTGTTAATGAATTGCCCTGCAATCCTGATGCCACGTTCTTCTTCATATAGTTCAGTTTATCATATTATTTGCTCATCATATCGTTTGAATCAGTATGGTAAAGGGATATAATCTTAATGTATATTTTCTCTGATTCGCACTTCTATAGTTTTTGCTCTTAGTCATATGCTATCTCCTGAAATTGTAGACTATTGACCATTTCTTTTTGATACAGTGACTCTGTATTCTTTCTCTCTTCCCTTGGTGCCTCTTTGCCTTCAATATCACAACTCGAGGTTGAATTGTTTCTTCTGTTCTTTCAGTCTGACAAATTCTATTTGTGTTTCTCATTTTTGGTTTCCTAACTCCATACCTCTGCATAATTTATTATTGTAATACTTTTATTTGTGTTCTCAAAATGCCCTTGTAAATTTTCTGTTCAGAATTTGTACTTTATTATTTTAATTTCTTTTTATTTTGGTTTAGCTACTCTACAATCAAAATCAATGGTTACCATATCCGCTGGCACTCATTGATCTTTATTTTTTTCCCCTCTTTAAAGACCTTTTACTTTGTCCATATAGAATGTCATTAATGTCACCCACAACTCATCTAGTCTCTGGGCATTAATGCTCAGCACATCAAATCTATTGTTAGGATGCTTGATACATTTAGTTGGGATAGACTCAAGGTCATACTTTGGCTTTTGTGGACTTGTTTGAATTTTCTTCACATTCAACTTAACTTGAATATAAGCAATTGATTGTCTGACAGAGTCCAAATTCAGAACAAGTGCAAACTTTATTGGTTCAAATTCCATTCTTTTCACCTTTTAAACTTGAATAAATTATTTTATCTCTGTGCCTCACTTTTGTCATGTTTCATTGACATGTTTACATTAATTTATGGATTTATAAGTGAATGACATAATAAATACATTTAAAGTAGTACCTTGCACAGATTAAAAACTTTTTAAAGTTCATTTTTATCATTGTTATCTAGTTAATGGAAAAATATAATCTAATAAATAAATGTTAAGTCTTTACTCTTTTCATTTAAAAATTGTTAATTAGTCCAAGTACTAGACTCAAGGTAGTACATCAAAGACTATAAGGAATGCAAAAGGGAATGTGATATTATTTCTGTGATGAAGATAAATATTGTTTTATATGGAAGACAGAATGTCTGCATCTTTGTTGGAATTACATGGGAGAAAGTGAAAACTGGCCTGTGTGGCAATGAGTCCCTTGTGTGGTCTTTCCCCTTTGTTCTGTGGAAAGTAGCATGAAGAATTTTTAAACCTAAACTCAGAAGTTAGAGTTTTTCCTATTCATGAAAGGCTTGTTCATTATGTACAGCTTGATTGATTTTCCTGGGTAAGCTGTAGACAACTTTGTACTTTGATCCCGTTTGTCTGACCCTGTGCTATGGCCTGCTCTGTCTGCTTTATGGACATTGTAAGAATTAGTCAATATATTTACACAAATGAAGTGACTATAGCCTATTATGCAAATTAAGTGACAGAAACCCAATAAGGATAAGATGCCTGGTCCTGGTAAAAGAGGCATATATTGACATTGACCAAGAATTGCTTATATATATATTCAAACTCACAAAGCTTTGAGGCTATACAGAAGAAAGAAATGGTAAAGAATAAGAGACAAGTAGACAGAAAGAAGAGAGAGAGAGAGAGAGAGAGAGAGAGAGAGAGAGAGAGAGAGAGAGAGAGAGAGAAACCAAGCAAATGCTCAAAAGAGTTATAACATGGGCCACAAACTGTAAAAGTAAGAGGCCCAGCAGGGCTCCTGCAGGAGAGCAGGCAGTGTCTGAGAAAGAAATCGCCCTGCAGCAGAGTCCATGGTGACAGCAGAAACCTACTGAAGAAATCTACTGCACTGACTATCAACTGAGTGGGTTAGTAGTGAAGAGGCAGGTGACAGGGGCTGCAGAAGGGAGCTTGCACACCCAAAAGGAGACCTGATCTCAGTGTCCAAGGGAAGGCTTTCCTCAGGAGGCTGAGAGGACGTGATCCTTGGGTGGGTTAAGAGAACTGCAGAGCCTAGCTGGGTAATTTAGGAAAGACAGAAAGACCTGCTTGTTTGAATGGCCAAGAGAGATAGGCAGATTACTCTTCACTGGAAAAGGTTGTAAGTCATTTTCCATCATGAAGTATTCCACACTTTACCTGCAAACTTCCTGAAGCTCACTGATACCTGTGGCCTGAATGACACCATGACACCATGACTTCCTTGTGGTCAGTAAGTTCTGTGTGGCCATTGCAATAAATTGTTGAACCAGCAAAGAAGTAGAGAAAGCGGTTTGAGAGATAAGTAGTGCAAGAATTGCCAAAGAGCTTGGAGACTAGAGGAATGTAGGATTTTTACCCTGTGGTATGATTCTTGTCATAAGCCCTGTGAAAGTTAGACCATTTCTGGCACTGTTACTACCACAATAGAAGCAGCAAGGTGTTAAATTCTCAAAGAAGGGGACTCTGTGTGTGTGTGTGTGTGTGTGTGTGTATTTGTGAAAGAGATCATCCTGAGCTGTACGGAGAATTTGGTCCAAATTGAGCCATAAAGATGGTCAATATGCCTAAAGACTTGATGTCCTCTGGAAAGGGACTTGTGGATACATGTTGCTACCTGACAATGTCACGTACTTTCCTGCATTAGAATCTACCCAAATGATTTTCACAGCTAGCTTCCAAAACACCAACTACTTTCCAAAAATCACTTAGTTGAGAAAAATGCCCTCTTTAACTTGCTCATTTGGTATACACTCACCAAGAAATGCATCATTAATTTTATCCAAAAAATACTGGTTCTTATGTATGACCAGCAAAATCCAAAAGCAAGTCACTTATGTGCTTGGTTTTCCACTTCTATCATTTTTCTAACTCTGATGTACCCTGTGAGTTAGGGTTCTTTCATTTTTTTATTTGCCGAGTGAAAAGTTAATCAGTGCCTCTTAACTGCTTACTAAGTTTTCTGAAAGGAAAAGATGACTTGAAAGCGGCCCCGTGAGGAGTTCACCTTGGCTGAGCTGGCTAGAGACGTACTGCAGTGTGTAAATGCCCCTGTTAGGCACACTGCTTAAGTCCCTCTGTTCTGTTCTTGTTTTCTAATAAAGGCACATAAACAGAAGTAAGACAAACTGCTCAGAAAGAGGAGTTATAGCCTCTTTCATCCTAAAAAGAAATTTTCTGTTCAGGTGGTCCTTTCTATGTTTTTCTTTTTAAATTTAACTTTATGTTTATTTTACATAACAGTTGAATTATCCTAACAATTCTTTACATACCAATTCTTCACAGATAATGGTTTCTATCCCTACACTGTGTCAGCACTCTCCCTATTTCCTCCCTGGATTCATTTCCATTTATTCTGTTTCTCTTCTCTCCCTTTCTTCTCATCTTTGGTTTTAGACAAACATATAGGTATGGTGGTAGATGCTTCTACATACATAATTGTAAATGTGGCATATGTATTCATACAGATGAAAGAGCACATAAGGGGACCCAATTTTAAAAACACTTAGGTATCAAGACTGAGCCACTGGATGTGAATGCTACGGACCAGATTATCAGAATATGTAGAGGTTAATTCACAAAATTAGTTCATAAAGATGATGTTTACATCCTAATCTAGAGAGTAGCAGCAGGGTCTTAAAAGCTTGGAAGTGGCCACCTAAGAAGCAACTACCGGCTCCTTTGGCCTGGAATCAGGAGAAAAATCCAAACACTCAAGGAAGAAACCAGTTCAAAGGATCAATGGCTTGCATGAAACAGCCTATTCCAACATGAAACCAGAACTCCTCTGGGTTGCTTGACTACCACAACCAACATCTCTGACCACAATAAAAGGTCTCAGAGAAGATGTGTCAAAAAATGTAGAACAAAAGACAAAATAAAATAAAAAGCCCAAACTTACTGATGTGAAAGGAGCCCCGGTGGAACTGTTAGGTGAGCAAGTCAAGGTCAGCAGTTCAAACCCACCACCTGCTCTGCAGGAGAAAGATGAATCTCCGTGTTCTCATAAAGCTATCTAGCCTTGGGAATGCGATGGAGGGTTACTGCTATGAGTCCGAATGGACTTGATGGCAGTGGGTTACTTGGTGGACGTGGTAGTCATATAATTTCAAGTCAACTTGATATATAAAAGTATAGGGGTGGAGTCTAGTCTGTCAATACGGTTACAGCCTGATGGTACCTCCTTTTGGGTGTGGCCTTCTCATAAGGAGGGCTATGGGAACCTCCTTCCCTCTCTCTGCCTTCACCTCCTACTGGTGGGCCTTGGTGTCTGCAAGCCCTGTGATGCGGACCCCTCCATTGGATCCACACGACTTTGCACCCAGTGGCCTGTGAGCTTCCTGCATTGTGCATCATTCTGTGTGACCGCATGAGTCTGAAGAGGGACAGATAGACCAATAAAAACTCATGGACTGACTAGTATCAGACTTAAGGACTTGATCTGGACTGTGCTGGGATGTTTGCTTAGTTTATAATTCCCTCTTGATATAAGCCTCTCTTTTACACAGATATGAGTGTCACTTGATTTGCTTCTCTAGGCAGCCCAGACTAACACTGGTTTTACTGGTATGAGAAAGACTGGAGGACCCTGTAGGCAAATAATAAATGGGACTATAAAACAATGACACCCAGAAAGCCTTTATCCTGAGAACAATTGACCATAAAACATGATATGTTTCATGGTGCTTAAGGAGAACAAGAAAGAGGCTGAAAGTTGAAACCAATTGGGGAAAGTAGGACTAGAAATGGTAAGTCCAGTCCAGAGTTCTCATAAATCCATTATATTAATATTCTGTCTGTTTTATCCACAAGGAAAGACTTTATCTTTCTGGTTATCTGCACAGTTCATTAGTTTCCCATTGAAACATTCCAATAAAGTCATCATTTCCCGATGTCAAACATTTTGTTGAAAGTTAAACAAACAGCCTGATGTGTAATAAAGTCCCATGTCTAGCTGAATAAGATCCAACAAACAAAAAATAGCCTCCCATGATTGTCATTAACTTAATTCAAAATCATGACACCCCACGTATGTCAGGGCAAATATATGCTCTACAAGGATTTAATAACTCATTTTTTTGGAATAGTTTTCCAGTCCTTTCTTCTGCAGTGCCTCAGAAGGTAAACTCAAAGTGCTGGGTTAGACTCAAATTCCCACTTTCCAATTAGAGAGCTCATTAAATACTATTTGCGCTATCCAAAGGCTCCTGTATAACTAGACTACACAAATTTATATATGCATACATAAAGATATATACATTTTTGTATTGCTATTTCTTTTCTCCCTTCCCCATCATGGATACACATCTAAGAATTGTGTGTAAATAAATGAGGATGAAATAACTAACGTGCTCATCTACTTTAGGACTCTTTCTCCACAATTACTTTTATTGTTCCTACTTATGGAGTACACTGTTTGAACATTCGGTATTAGGTCCATAGTGCCAGGCTACAAAGGCTTTGTCTCCCATGATCCAGATTCCTCATATTATCTTAAATCTGCTCAGTAGTGTCTCCCCTCTAGCCCTGAAGTTCTACAGGTTAGGCCTCTGATCAGGATGAGAAGTAAGGTAGGCCAGTGATGGTCTGAAGATCTCCAGCACCACGCGGAGTGCTACATAATTATGAGGAAATGAAAATGTGAACCTCCGTGTTTATAAACCACTGAGAATTTCAAATGGCAGCAAATAATTAAACTATTAGGGACCCTTCTGAAGACCTCCTAAGGGACCATAATTGGTGTCACAGGGTCAAATGAAGTCAACTCTGTTCCTACCTTTCAAGTGACTGAGAACCAGGATAGCAAAGATCCCACATGTAGCTATTCTGAGAATATGAAGTTTTCTTGGTTGGTTTGGGAACTGTTGTCTCTGGATCCATATGGCTCAAATCAAGTCCCTACCCTCTACCACTCTCCTGGGTGAACAGGTCTATCTCTACTGGGTTCCCTCCTCCTCCTCTTCCTGTGAAAATGTCCATTGTACTGCAGCCATACTTACCTATGATACACATGTGGGCAATAGTCTTAATGACTCAGTGAACCAAGGTGAATAATCATGCAATGCTAAAAGCAGCTGAGAAGTTATCTCTTCCCACTTCAAACACAAAAATTCAGTTTTGATGAATTCAATAGTGGGTCTGTACTCTGAGAAATTATTACTACAATGTTTTCAATTTATTTCCAGCACAATTTTTCTTGCATGTGATTTTAATATTGCTATATACATTTAAATGTTGCATTCAGTTGAGTCACCTTTCTCTGGAGTGGGCAAAATAAGGTGGTCTTTCAGCTTGTTGGCTAGGTATATGTCTTCCAAATTTCTTAGCATGGTTTCCTTTTATTGAAATGCTCTTTTGGTATTCTAATTTTGGTAGCTTTGTTTTTTATTAATGCCTTCCATGCAGTATACCTACGGGGAGTTGTCTGAAATTCAAGCTACAACGTACAAGAATGTGGAATAAGGGCTACCTTGCTGATGTCAGATGCATCTTCACTAAACGCAGAGAATCTTAGACATTTAAAATTGTGTTTTATTGATTATGCAAAGCATTCAACTATCTGGATCATAACAAACTGTGGATAGCACTGTAAAGAATGGGAATTCCAAAACCCTTTATTTGCTCAAGGGGAACCTGCACATAGGAAAAGAGACTGTTATTCATAAAAATGTGTCAGTGTTATGTCCGCTCCCCATATTTATTCCATCTGTATGCTGAGCAAATAATTCCCGAAGGTGGGCCATCTGAAGAAGACCTCAGTATCAGTAACCGAGGAATCTTCATTGGCAGTCTCCTCTGCAGTTGATGGCACAACGTTCCTTGTAAGGAAAGAGGACTTTAAACAGTCATTAAAATCAAAGAATACAACCTTCAGTATGGATTACAACTCAATGCAGAGAAAACCAAAGTCATCACAACTGAGCTAATAGACAAAATCATGATGAATGAAGAAAAGCTTGAGGCTATCAAGGATTTCAATTTGTTGGACCAATAATCAATTTTTAATAAAGAATCAATCAAGATCTCTTTAAAGAGCAAGCATGTCCTTTTGAGGACTAAGACACACCTGACCCAAGCCATCGGTATTCCAATTGCCCACGATGTATGTGAAAAATAGACATGGAAGGCTGAACAAAAATTAATTCCTTTCAACTATGGTGCTGGTGAAGGATACTGAATGTACCATTGACTGCCAGAATAACAAATAATTCTGTCTTAGAGGAAGTATAGCCAGAATGATTTTTAGAAGCAAGGAAGGTGAGACTTTGACTTAGGTATTTTAGATATAGTACCAGGAGAAGTCGGTCTCTGGAGAAGGACACTAGGGATTGATGAAATAGATGATGCCTTCAGTGAGATGAATTTGTACCCTGCTGCAACTATGGGTTCCAATGTAAGAACACTGTTTTGTTCTATTGCACACAGCGTCAATAAGAACACAGCATCAATAAGAACACAGCGTCAATAAGAACTGGAGCCAGTGCCATGGTACCTAGCAACAACTCTCAGGAATGGAGTCCCTGAGTAGGACACACCAAAACCAAAAAACAACTGCTAATGATTTGTTTGAATCTGCACAGATTTGGTTTTTTTGCTGGTTTGAATCTGCCCAGATGTACCTCATGAGAAAGACTTGAATATCTATATCTGTAAACAGCTGTTGAAAACCTTGTGGAACACAAATTGGCACGGATACACATGTGTCTCCAAGAGTCAATAAACTCAACGAGTATTGGGTACCCTCCGAAAATAAAGGAGCTCTTTGCATTTCTTTAGCATTGAAATTATCACTTCTCCTTTCAGAGGATGCCAGACTTATTAGCAGACATTATTCTTATTACTAATTCCTCTTCCCACTCCCAGAGATCTTTTATTATCAAAAGGATTGAATATTCAAATATTACAATTTATAGAATGAACAAGAATTTTCTCTTTTTGGAATTTTCACAAGTTGATAATATAATAATATTTTTAAAGATTTACATTGTAGTAATATTAGAGAAAAATTTAAAATAGCTGCTTTATTGTACCTTTTTTCTTTTTATATGGCCCCTCATTAAAAATTGAGATATTTAAATACTTTCTGGTTTACTAAACCGAACATTGAAAAATTGAAAACTGACAACCTATGGCATTATCAAAAATAGACACCTTGAGTATTTCTTCTTGCTCATCTGAGCAGTGCTGTGATGAGTAGAGTGAGCATATGTCTCTTCATTCTTTGACCCTGACTTCTTTAGGGTATATACCCAGAAGAAGGATTGCTCACCTGTGTGCTTTTTCCTTCCCCATTTGCTTAAGGCAGCACCATATCATTCTCCAGAGTGATCATATATATTTACAGTCCCATCCACAGTGTATACGATTTCAAGCTCACAACACTCTCCAGGATTTGCTTTGTGTTTTTGTTTTTTAATTTGGCTGTCATTGGTATTCCATCATTTGTTTGATTTGTGTCTTTCAAATGGCTAATGTGACCATTTTTTCATATATTTGCTATTCATTTGATTAACGCTCTGTTCATATCCTCTGCCCATTTTTATTAGATTGTTTATCTTTTTCTTATTGAGATATTGCAGTGTTTGTAAGTTTTAGAGATTAGTCCTTTGTTAACAAATTCATTTTCCTACTTGGTGATTTATGTTTTTACCTTTTTGACAAATTCTTTAGTAGGTACCAGTCATCTACTTTGTCTTCTATTGTGTGGATTTCATTTGTTATATTTGATAGTATGTCTGTGCCATGCAATGGAATATGTATCTATTTTCTTAGTGATGATCTTTATAGTTCTGGCTGTTATATCTAGGTCTTAATACATCTTAAGTTCATTTTTGTGCATGATATGAGATATTGGTCTGGTTTCATTCTCCCGAAAAATTGAGATCAAATTTTTCCAACACTAGGTGTTGAAGAATGGATAAAGGAACTTTGGTACATATACAAAATGGGATACTATACATTGCTAAATCACAATGATGAAACCGTTATGCACACCAGGGCATAGATCACCCTGGAGGACATGCTATGGATAAAATAAGTCAATTGAAAAAGGACCAATATTGTATAACACCACTACTACAATGGGGAAAAACACACAAGACAAAACTTTTATCCTAAAGGGAACATACTATGGAGGGTACTGTGGTGGGGAGGGCAAGGAAAGCAAAAAAGAGCATTAGGACAGACGGTTGCCATATATTAACTGTCAACAGAATAGAACAAAGCATTGCACTTTAAAAAGTGCAAAATCAAATGAATCCAATTAAAATAAATTATACTTTTAATTGTCACTATGAGTAGTACCTAATAATATAGTGAAAATCTCAATATATAAATATAGATATTAAGTTGACCCCTAGAGAATTATGGGCTTTCTCAAATCTATAAAGAATAGTAGGATATGGATTTTTTTAAACATTGATTATTCTATCACAAATCTTCCAATTCAGTTTTCTTTTATTATCTCTATTCCCTGGTCCATGGCTATGCTGGTTTTCATCTGTGCCCACGGATGATCACTTTCCCACTCAGACCAGGCTGGAGTCATTTGATTCTGCTGCTAGCACGCACCCGACACGAGTCTCACTTTGGGATCCTGATTGCCACTGGTGAGGTTGGAAAAGGCTCAAGGCATCTGACCAGATTCAGCCTGGAGCTACAGTGGATTTCATTACATACACTAAATTAGTATGCCCAGTTTATGATTTAAAACAGCGGCTCACAACCTGTGGGTCACGACCCCTTTGGGGTCGCCGGATTCATAACAGCAGCAAAATGACAGTGATGAAGTAGCAATGAAAGTAATGTCATGGTTGGGGGTCACCACGACATGAGGAACTGTGTGAAAGGGTCGCGGCATTCGGAAGGCCAAGCCACTGGCTTAGAAGAACCGGATGGTTTTGGGTGCCACGAGCAACAGTGCACAGTTATCTGTCTTCCGGGAGCGCCTCGCAAATCTTGTGTTAAAGCCTCTTTCACCGCATTCAGCGCATTGTTTCCGTCTCCCTGTGCTGCTGTAACACACGTCACTGGTGGGTGGAGAGCCATGGGCATCCTGTTGTTCCTTTGGGCTCCTTGACTGGTACACTGCCCTCCCAGGAGGACTCTCTTCCCTTCCTGTGTCTTCCTTCCCTCGGACACTCCAGAGTTACCAGGTGCAGGATTGACCCTACTTTCGTATATTTGCTGTGTTTCAATTTATAACAATTCTAGGCACAACAGGAGGACCACTGCCCAGTCTTGGAACAGCCTCACAACTCTTGCTGTGTTTGAGTTTCTTGTTGCAGTCACTGTATTCACCTGTCTGTTGACAGGCTTCCTCTCCTTCACTGTTCCTCCACCTTCCTGAGCACGATGGCCTTCTCCAGGGACTGGTGTCTCCTAACAGCAGGTTCAAAATAGAGAGGGAGTCCAGCAATCCTTGCTTGGAACAAGTTTTCTGACTAAACTTCTAAGATATTTTAAAAACCATTTTGGCAGTTCCAATGTTATCAGTATATGATGTCATTATAACTAATGAAAACTATTTACAAGTAAGATCACTTCCACAGGTACAGTGGTTAATATATATTTATAGAAAAAATGAAGTAAATAATAATGAAAAACTTCCAAAGCCTTTTGGGGCATTCTTACAGTACACTGCATCATGCCATCTGTGTTGTTTTATATAAATATGTCATGCTTAGTCTTCATCACATCTTTTGAGGTAATTCGCTCACTCAGGTAGATTTTGGCTCACAGTGATCCTGTAGGACATGGAATAACTACCCCTCTAAGTTTCTGAGGCTGTAATTCTTTACGGGAGTATAAAGCCGTATCTAATTCATTTGTGGGTCCTTGAAAGTACCCAGTACACCAAATGTTCCTTCCTGGGCACACAGTGAATATGCTTTCTAAAATGTGTATATCGAATAATTCATTTAGCGATTTTAGATTATTATACTTAGTTTTATATTACCTAGCTTTGAGTGATGCTAACTTACTCCAGATTGCAACCTCCATAATGCTAAATCCAATGGATTGGCAATGGATACCTACAGGTTATGTTAACTGCACTGAGAAGCTGTTTGAGGTTACTTCTGCACCCCATAGGGAACACTTCTGTGATGTCTACCATGTCTAGGGGACAAAGAATTCTACCACCTTTCTAGTATAACCCCTGTTTCACCCCTTCCCCTACCAGCATATGCTACACATCCTCATCTCACAAGTAAATCAGCTTCCATATGTAAAGTATGTTGTTACATATTAAACAAGTAGTAGAAAAGCATGCTATAAAATCAAGTACTCAGATCATAATCATATGCACTTACCTCCGTATCATGATGTCTATGGGGTCTCTAAGAAACCTAGTGGATTAAGAGTTGGGCTGCCCAAGGCCCAAGTGTCGGCCAATAGAGTTCCCCTCATAGAGGGGTTTAGGAGAGGAGATGGGTTAATTAGGGTGTGAGGTAGTACCGATGAAGAACACAGCTTTCCCCCAGATCCTGGATGCTTCCTCCCCCCAACTACCATGATCTGAATTCTACCTTGCAGGGCTGGATAGGACAGAGGCTGTACACTGGTACATATGAGGGTTGGAGGTACAGGGAATCCAGGGTGGATGATACCTTCAGGATCAAGGGTGTGAGGGACGATGCTGGGAGAGTGGAGGGTGAGTGGGTTGGAAAGGGGGAACTGATTACAAGGATCCACATGTGACCTCTTCCCTGGGAGAGGGACAGCAGAGAAGGGGGGAAGGGAGACTCCAGATAGGGCAAGATATGACAAAATAACGATGTATAAATTACCAAGGGCATATGAGGGAGGGGGGAATGGGGAGGGAGGGGGGGGAAAAAAGAGGACCTGATGCAAGGGGCTTAAGTGGAGAGCAAATGCCTTGAGAATGATTGGGGCAGGGAATGTATGGATGTGCTTTATACAATTGATGTATGTATATGTATGGATTGTGGTAAGAGTTGTTTGAGTCCCTAATAAAATGTAAAAGAAGAAAAGAGAAAAAAATGATTAGGGCAAAGACTGTACAGATGTGCTTTATACAATTGATGTATGTATATGTATGAACTGTGAAAAGAATTGTATCAGCCCCAATAAATTGTTAAAAAAAATAAATAAATAAAAGTCTGACCTCCAAAAAAAAAAGAGTTGGGCTGCCAACTGAAACTTCAGCAGTTTGAGCACACCCATCACTCCAAGGGAGAAAGTCGAAGTGTTCTTTTCCCGTAAAGATTTACAGCTTTTGAAACCTGAGGGGGCAACCGGGCCCTCACCTCTATCTAGTATATATGTTAGAATGAAGTCAGTGGCAGTGGGTTTGATTTTTTGGTGATTTGAAAATTGTTATTATCATATTATGCTGACTAGGTCTCTTCCCTTTGGGGATCATCATGTTCATTTGTTTGTGTTATCACAGCTCCCTTGGTCCCTCCCAAACCCAAACCAGACTCACGGCCATTGAGTCGATGCTGACTGGTAGCAATCCAATGGGTCAGAGTAAAACTGCCCCATGGGTGGTCGAGACTATAATTATATAGGGGAGTACAAATCCTAGTCTTTCTCCCCTTGGGTAGCTAGTGGATTTGAGCTGCTGACGTTGCAATTAGCAGTCCAAACCATATGCATATCCTTGATCAGGGAGCCTTCACTTTGGTCCATAGAAGATTAAACATAGCTTTGAGAAAATATACATAATACACATAAGTGATTTATTGTCAAGTTGTGAGTGGTTACCTATATGAATTAATGCAAAGTGGCTTTTTATAAAATGAGTGTTTTTCATAGGATAGTTTAAGCCAAGTTGGAATTTAAAAAATTCTTAGCTACCTGTGTAAGGGTAAAAAAAAAATGTCAGAAAAGGCAGAATGACATCGAGGAATTGTATTGAGAGTGCTGCTGTGGGAGGATGACATGAACTATTTGTAAAATATGCTCTAGACCAACCATAAGTCATTTCCAACCAGTCCTTTTGGCATTTGATTCACTACCTAGGGACCCACTGCCCCTGCCAACTGCTCAGTTTCTGGAGCTCAATCTTCCCAGTGCAGTTTATCACCTTGGTGGCAGGTACACAGCATGCAAGCCCAAAGTCATTGCTCATCACTTTGCTTCCCTGTTTCACTTTTCCAGAATAGGTATTACTATATTACACTGTTTTCAACCGTTTCTGAACATTGTTATTGACTCATATTACCAGTGTGAGGAAAGGCATGACCAGTGAATCATCACTTTTAAAAAATTCTTTTTGTTTATAGCTCACATTAACATCAGTCTGTCAGGTAATCGTAGCGTCAGTTTGACTTCTAATCTTATTTGATAAATGGCTGCAGCGGTATAAATTCTGCAGCCTACATTCACTTCCATCTAGATCCTTTTTGATCCGTTTAAAGCAAGGCTTCATGATCACTTAGCAGCCTGAGCTAATAATCTCTTTTAGAAGAATTGATAACAGATAACTCCCAAGAAGCTGGAAATTAATGATGTGCCAAATTTCCAACTATTCCATAATGCTATTCTGGTCCATGTTTCCACTTCTCCTTCCTTGAGTAGATTTTTGATGTTCCTGGATTCTGTGAATTCCTACAATGTCCTGCAGAAACTTGGAGGATTTGTTTCACGCGATGGTGAAAGTCTAAAGGCCAGACAGGGGTGTGCCAAATGCAATGTCCAGAATGAGAAGTTCAAAATCAGATCTTCTTGCTTCCACCAAGGCTCAGTCAAAAAATAGAGGTCTTAATATCTAGGTGAGGTGATGGATTGTGACACTCTATGGAAACACGATTACATACCCAAGAAAAACAGAGTGTGGCCTGGTTCACACCCTGTTCTAAGGTGGGATCCTAAAGATAACACCAAGGAAACAAAGAGTGTGTCCTGATTCACACCCTCAACTAGGGTCTGTTATAAATCACATCCTATTCCTTTTTGTTAGAGAATGCTTACAAACTATAAAGGAGTATGAAGTCTAGAATTAGATCACAAAAAGAATTATAGTTAGACGGGCCATATTAATTGACTATAACTCAAGCCTCCTAGATGTCCACTGGATAAATTTATCTAAACACTACTTACATAGTCATACTTAAAATCGTGGCATGACCTGCAAGGTCTCCGTAACATTTCTCTAGGAAACCAATAATTACTACTCTTCCAAACTATCTGTACATTACCACAGTGCATGTGTATGCAAAATTACTTCTACCCCTTCAAGAAGTAAAATAAATCTATGCTCCCCAGGAAAAGATTTCTTGCTCAGTGTTTTTGCTGGAGGAAATTAGTCCCCACGTGTGCCATACTAAAATTAGGGTGAAATGACCTTTGTGTGGTTCATGCATGTGACAGGCCTTGCTGATGGCTCCATCTCTCATTTACCTAGGTCAGAACTATTTCCAGAAGTCATTGAATTTCCTGGGAGTTAACAGTCTTAACCTAAGTCCCAAACATTCTTTGTGTTTTGTCAGAGACCTGCATTGGTGTACGAGTATGCTACTGGTGCGCCTGTGCACCACGAGTGCCCATATGCCTGCCAGTTTATAGGACTGAAGTACCGTAGTGGCTTTTGGGTAGCTCTAATGCTAGAAGCTACGCCACCAGAATCTCAAATACCACCAGAGCCACACCTGGTGGATAGGTTTTAGTAGAGCTTCTAACTAAGCTGAGCTAACTTGGTGAAGGATCTAGCAATCTGCCTCAGGATGGGTGGCGGGGTGGAGGGTGGGAGAGAAGTGAGTGAAGGAGTTATGGATAGCAGACTAATACAGTCTGATACAGTGTCAGAAAATAGATTCCTGACCTTTCTTTGGTCCCTGTGGAAATCGCTTCTGTATGAGCTGCATCTGACCTGCCTTCTGACCTTTGGGTGTGGAGTTCAGGACAGCCAGTAGTAAAATAGAGGAGTAAGCAGAAAGGCCCCTCCAGGATGAAACGCTCAGCAGGTCCCTGGAGGGGCACTAGAATCAAGACCTTGGTTGGTGTCCTGAGCTCCGACCAGAGTGATGCTGACCAACACAAACCAGAATCCCTCTGGGAGCGCGTTGCTCAGCATGAGCAGCTCTATTGCTCCCAGGCTCCTAGTGCTTGCAAGCAGGGACCTGCTGAAGTCTGAGGTAGCATCCATCACCACCCTGGAGACTCTGTCTCCAGAACTTTCCCTGCTCTCATTCAAAGCAGCTTTTGCTGGAAGACACAATGAGGTGCTGAAGGCCACGATGGGGACCTGGCCCTTCCCTTGCCTCACCTGACAGCCTTTGCAACAGATTCCCTAGGATATAGTCAAGAGTGTCCTGGAGAAGCTGGATGTCCTGCTGGCTAAGAAGCTTCATCCTAGGAGGTGTAAACTGAACATGCTGGACTTCCAGGCAAATGCTCACAAATGGTTCTTCACCCTGTTGTCAAAGGAATCAGAAGCCACGCAGCTCAGGACAAAGAGATGAAGAGCAGATGACCCCAAGTCAGGGAGGATGCAGTCCTGGGCTCGTGTGGAGGTGCTCCTAGACATGTACCTCAGCAAGTTCAACCTGCATGAGTCCCACACCACCCTCATAACAAAGAAAGAAAGAAAGAAATGAGATTCCTCACACCTTCAAGCACTCAAAATACCACTAAAAAGAGCTACCTGCTGAAAGGAGAGTCAATTTAATAAATCAGAGAAAATTGGAAGTTGTTAAAATGAAACAGAATAACTGACTATAAATACCTTAGGCATTACTGAGTTGAAATTGGCTGACAGTTTGAATATCAAATTTGGCCATTTTGAATCAAATAATGATATCTGGTGTACTAGACTTGGAATAGCACATTGAACAAGAATCATGCTGCATACATCCTCTAAAGAAATGTTTCAAGATCTATTCTGATGTGACATGTTGTCAGTGACAGCCTAATACTTGTATACCTACAAAGAAGAGCAGTTAAAATAAATATTATGTACATTTTCACACCCATTACTAATGCTAAAAATGAATTAACTAGTTTTTCCAACTTCTGCAGCCTGACATTGATCATAAAAAAATCTAGATATATTGATAATTATTGATTATCAGAATACAAATGTTTAAATTGAAGAAGGAAAATATGGTTTGGGTGATATTGATGGCACAGGAGAACGCATTTTATAATTTTTTAAGACCTGTGACTTATTTCCACTGATTCAAATCAGAACTATACTCATGCATTTTATAGGATGGGATACACAAGAATCAAATTCACTACAGTTGCATAAAAAGATGATAGAAAGGAAAGGTCAATATCATTGATCAGAGTATGGCAAACAGCAGCTGAGAAACTGAACATCAGTTGCTCATATGCAGGTTGAAAATTAAGCTGAAGAAAATTAAAAGAAGTTCAGGAGAGCTAAAACATAACCTTGAGTATAGAACTGAATTTAGAAACCACTGAAAAACCAAACAAGGATTTATTTAACAATAAGGACTAAAAACCAAATGACTTGTAGGATGACATCAGGAACATTATCATGGAGGGAGCAAATGGTAATTGAAAAGAAAGTAAAGAAAAATAAGCCCCAAAAGTATATGTGAGAATGTAGAATGAGACTTGTCTTTGAACTTTGTATCCATTCTCCTTGTATGTAGGCACTGATGTTAAAAGAACTGGGGAGAGATTTAAAGCCCAGCATGAGGGCAAGGTAAAATATAATAATAAAATGTGAAAAGATCTGAAGTTTAAAAAAATAAAATAACATATTCAGTATATCTTCAGTTGAAAGAACTGAAAAAAAATTGAACCTTGAGTTACAATAATGGAAGATTTTGGGGGAAAACTGGTGAATCAGGAAGTATTTAACTAAAACTAAATAAACAAACAGAAGGGATATTCAGAGTTACTAAACTAAAAGGAATTGTTCAGTATTCAACCATTTCAAGAAGCTATATATGATCAAGAGAATATAGCATTGGAGGAAGAAGTTAAAACTATAATGAACTACATGGTGAAACACAGGTTCCAGGGCATGTTCCTAACACTGTCTGCCAGTATGATGACTTAAGTGTTGTTGTGATATTGCAAATATGTCGCCAATATTTCAATGTTAGCAGAGTCACCCAAGGAGAACAGGTGTTCCACTGAGCTTCCAAACTAAGAAGACGATGAAGAAGAAATAAAACATTCACTTCTGAGGAATTTACCCTGAAAATCATACAAATAGCAATGAGACATTGTTGGACATGGTGCCAGACGATGAGCTCCTAACACTGGAAGGCACTCAAAATATGATGCAGAAACAGCTGCTTTCTCAAAATAGAGTCAAGCATAAGTAGATAAAGTAAAGCTTTCAGGATCTTCATTTGCTGATGTAATATGAGTCAAAATGAGAAGAAACAGGTGCAAATATCCAATTAGAAGGAGAATGTACAAAGAATAAAGATAGAAAACTGAAATCAAAATGAAATATGGAAAGCATAGATTAATATTTTAGGAATGAGTTAGCTAGAATGAACTAATGGCCCTTTTAAAGCATATGATCAGATGGTTTACTTTATGGGGAAGAACAAATTCATGAGGACTTATGTATCATTCATCATCAGACCATTTCTTTTTTTAAAATCATTTTATTGTGGGCTTGTACCACCCCTATCACAATCCATACATCCATCAATTGTATCAAGAACATTCATCTGAACATTTCAAGATCTATCTTGAAGTACAGTTCTGTTTGTGAGAGGATAATATCTTTATTCTTACAATGAAGTTCAGTTAATACAACTATTATTCAAGCCATGCTACTTTAAATCATCTCATATGGATTTAAAGTTAGAAAAATTATAAAGAAGGAAGAAGAATTGATGTGTTTGAATCATAGTATTGGTGGAGAAATATTGAAAATGCCTTGGCCTGACAGAAGAATAGCAAATCTGTCTAGGAGGAAGTACTGTCAGAACCCTCTTTAGCAGTGAGGATGGTGAAACTTCAACTAATTAACCTTGGGCTTGTCAAGAAAGACCAATCCCTGGAAAAAGATCATGGTGTTAAGCTACATTACCTAGAGAAGCAAAACCAGTGGCAATTATGTTGTTGGTTTTAGGTACCATCAAGTCAGTCCCAACTCAGACTTATGTACAACAATAAACACTGTCTGGTGTTGTGCCATCCTCACAATTGTTCCTGTGATTCAGTGCATTGTTGCATCCATGGTAGAGGTACATAAACAGGTATATATTGGTATATGAAGAGAAAAATTTATATTACGCAAAACGGCTAACACACTAGTAGGAGGTGGTAAATCCAGTCTATTAAACCGTATGGATCCGATGGAGACTCTTACTGAGCAGATTCTTCCTGTGCAGCTACTGGGGCCAATGTACCAGGTAGCAGGAAGACAACGTAGGAAAACCTCCAGTTGGTGAATGTCAGCAAATGAGACCTGTGGCTGGTAGAGTTGAACAAACTCAAGGTCAGCAAGCTCTGATGGTTCTCATCATTGGTGGGCTATTAACTTAAAATTTGGAAATTTATAAAAACAGATGTGGGATCTAGGCCAGCAAGGATAGCAATGTTTTCTACAGTGTCTACTCACATATCAAAAGGGCCACACCCTTAAAGAAATATCAGGGCTATTACCTGAGCAACTGCTTGTCTCAAAGGAGATTCCATCTTGGGGTAGACTACATTATATTAGATCACATTATAGAGGATGCCTTAACTGCTAAATCATAAAAAATCCTGACCTACCTTAATTAACTCAAAACTTAACTATCATAGACATGTTGCATGGTAAAGTAGAAAGTCAGTGATAAAATATAAGACTCTCATGAGATAGATTGACATGGTGGTAGTAAAAATATGCTCAACTCTAACAATTGTGAAGATAGCACAGGCCCAGGCAATTTCATTCAGTCTGTTGTACATCTGACTGTTATGAGTCACAATTGACTGAAGGGCACCTTAACAACAAGAATCATCAGAATAAAAGTTGAGGTATTTTAGAGCAGATTTCATCCTGGAAACATTCCTATATTTCAAGAAGTTTGAAAAGCAGCTACCAACCCAACTTATATTCACACTCATTCCAAAGAAAAGTGACCCAACAGTATGCAGAAAGTAATGAACATTACCATTAATATCACCTGCAAGCAAAACTTTGCTGAAGATAATCAAAACAACGGTAGCCACATAAGAAAATCAAACTGTCAGAACTATGATACATTGTAAAATTAGGCTCAACTATAACAACAGTTGTAAGGATAGCATAGCATTGGGTAAATCTGGTGCATATGATCTCTTCAAAGTGTTGAAGGTGCAATGATGGTACAATGAGAAATAAAGTGGGTTTGACCCTAGCCAAGATATTTTCAATCACTTCATATATATTTGAAAGTTGGACATGTAATAAGCATTTGGATCCAAATCCAATGCATTTGGATTACATTGCTAGTAAAGAATATTGAAAGGACCATGAACTGTCAAAAGAACAAACAAATCCATTGTAGTAGTTACATAATCTGTTGTCAATTTGAGACTTAAGAGCAAAGGGGTGGAGGTTAGTGCGTCAATCAGGTTGTAGCTTGATGACCTCATTTGGAGGTGCTAAAGAGATAAATGGCTTGCTTGAAGGATGAACACATAACACTTCCTGTGAGACATTCCTGTGGACAAGTCACAGGGAGTTACTCTAGAGCCCTGGAGTAGAAGGAGCCACATGGACACTCCTGCCAGCACTGAGATGCTTTTACTGCCACTGGATCCACATGATTTCCCCACGCACTGGCCTTTAATCTTCCTGCATTCGACATCATTGCGTGTGTTTCGTGAGTCTGAAGAGACTTTATAAATTGGTATCAGGCATATTGGTTAATATAGAACTTATGGACTTGATCTGGACTGGGCTGCGATGTTTTCTTAAGGTAAAATTACTCTTTATATAAAGCTCTTTCTTATACATATATGAGTGTCTATGAATTTGTTTCTCCAGTCTACCCAGACTAACACTATGGTACTAGAGAAACAAATCATAAAGATGTAGAGTGGATGTTTGTTTGACCTCTCCCTCCTGGTTGTGTTTCTTTTTTGGCTAGCCAGAGGTCAGAGATGTCCATGCGGTTTACTGGGTTGTTTTCTGTAAAGAACATAGGAAGTTAAAGCTTGGCTGTTGTTGTTGGCTAATCCTGTCTGAAATGGTGAAAATGATTGTGATAAATGTGAATCTTGAGCTCGGGTAGCAAAATCACCCCTTGAATTTCTGTAAGTTGCTCAGTGAAAATAAATGCCAGAAGGTCAAAATGGCCGACAGAAAACCTGGCTCTGGCTTGATGCTGTCAGAGGTCTGAACCCTTATTTTGTATCAATAGAATAGTTTAGATAAGGTTTAAGATAAAATAGATAAGGATTGAAGTTGACTGTTTTAAGAATCTGATTCTATTTTGTTTATTCTGATTTCTTCTGTTGGTTGTTATTGATATCATGATGGATAGAAATGATTATTGGGGAGTGTGAAAATGGAGAGCTTGTAAGCTCACTTGCCTTGAGCAATTAAAATTTGATCTTTAAATGGGTCTAGGACAGGCCTGCAAAGAAGACTCTGAAAAGATAAGCCCCACCCAATGCTCTGGATTACTCAAGACATTTGCAGTCCCAGAGACTTGCCTAGAGTCCTCTTGACAGATTGAAGAAAAAGGAACTCTTTGGCTTTTTGAATCTTGAACTAGTGATTTTTCTCAGAAGCTGGAAAAAATATATAGCCCTGAGAAGCCTCTCTGCTCTAGGACTGAACAGTTAAAAGGAGACTGTGGGCAAGCTGAAATGCTTGCTAGGTGACCACCTGGATCCACTTGTTAAGAAGAAGTGAGAGAAATGCAGCAATGAAGGGACAGGTTGAGTCTGGCCACTGACACCAGTAGACTGGGCTTACAGGAACTAGAGAAGAAGATGAGAGCAGATTGACTGGTCTGAAGTTCATTATCTAGCACAAAGGGGCTAGGGCTGTTGAAAAATTGTGATAATTCCATGGTCTAAAGATGAGGCAACCAATGGGCACCCTGGTAAGGCTAAATGAAGCAGCCCACCTTGAGTTGACCAGAACCTGATCAGATGAAGGGAAGATTTTGAGCCTGTGAACTAGTGCATATTGTTGCTGACTTTATGGATTGCCTGTCCACATTTGACTTTGCTTGTGGATATGCATTTCATTGAGTTCCAACTGAATGATGATTCTTCACATCAAAGACTATGATTGTCTTCTCTGAGCAGTGGGTTGATGTAAGTGGGCTGTATATAAATTGGATACCCAAAATTAGGGGGATAAAGGCATGAAGTGGTTGGCTTACAAACTTTCATAGATGCTGGAATATATTCATAGGATTACAGGACTAAGGTGTAGGTGTTACTTAACTGCACTTCTTAGGCATAGGAGACTTTAAAGATCGTTATGCTTAAATGAGGGTGGCACATATTGACTTGTAGGCATTTTAGCTTTATCTTGTTAGGTACAGATATGATATTATTACTGATTGAGAATTATATATGGCTGAAGAGTTGTATGAAATTGTCAAATTGACAAGGAGTGGTCTGTGGTCGTTACATAAGCATTTATCAATTTGAGACTTAAGAGTGAAGGGGTGGAGTTTAGCCTGTCAATCAGGTCGTAGCTTGAGGACCTCATTAGAGGCGTTAAGGAGGTAAATGGCTTGCTGGAGGTGGGACACACGCTCACTACCTGTAAGACATCCCTATGGACAAGACACAGGGAGCTACACTGGAGTCCTGGAGCTGAAGGAGCTATGTAGAGACCCCTACCAGCACTGAGCTGCTTCTGCCACTGGATCCACAAGACTTCCCACCCCCTGGCTTGTGATCTTTCTGCATTCAGCATCACTACATGTGTTTCATGAGTCTGAAGAGGATTTTATAGATTTCTATCAGACATATTGGCTAATATAGGGCTTATGGACTTGATCTGGACTGGGCTGGGATATTTTCTTAATGTATAATTACTCTTTATATAAAGCTCTTTCTTATACACACATGAGTATCTATGAATTTGTTTCTCTAGTCTACCCAGATTAACTCATCAGTTTTGGAAGAAGAACAGCCAAAATTCTCTTTAGCGGCAAGGATAACAAGATATTGTCTCACCTTCTTTGGACATGTTGTCAAAGAAACAAATCCCTGGAGAAGGACACCATGTTTGGTAAAGTAGCAGGGCAGGAAAAAGGAGGATGGTCCTTAACAAGCTGTACTGACACAGTGGCTGCTTCAATGGGCTCAAACAGAATAACAATTGTGAGGATGGCTCAAGGTCAAGTAGTATTTTATTTGGTGGTACATAGGGTTGCTATGAAAAGCAATGGATTTGACTGCATGTAACAACAACAGAAATAAAAGACAGGATCTGAAAAGAACAAGGTTTATTCTTTTATGTAAAATGGATCTTGACTCGCAGAAGCAAATATAGGAAAAATATTTACTTATGTTTCTTTGGTCACACAGAAGTATTGGATTATATGGATCCTAAGAAATTATGGATAGTACTATGGAAAGTAGAACTTCCAAGCTACTTAATTGTGATCAAGAGGAACCTGTGCATAAACCAAATGCAGTTGCTGGATCAACATAAGTATTGTGTGGTAAAAATCAGGAGTGGATGTGTCATTGTTGTATTTTTTGTTATTTATTAATCTACATGTTAAAGAAATGCACTGTATTATCAAGGAATGAGGCAACAGGATTAGGGGTTAGTTGCTTACAACCTGTGATCTGTGATATGCAGATGGTACAACTTGCTTACTGACTGTGAAGACAACGTGAAGTAATTACTTATGAAGATCAAATATTGTAACTTTTAGTATGGATTGCCCTTCAACATAAAGCAAAAAAAAATAACAATGGTTTCAACATATAGAAAAAAGGTTGTAGTTGCCAAGAATTTCATTTTACTTGAAGCTACAAGTAACACCCATTGAAGTAAAAATGAATTAAATGACAAATTACATTGGAAAACATTTGTTGCCAAAGATCTCTTTAAAATGGTTAGAATACTTGTGAAGCCTTATCCTCGCCTTTTGTCCTTTAAAATGTACTACTCTATAGTGATTTATATTTTGGATAACAGGGCTGAAAAATAACTAGGGCCTTAGCAGATTACGTTCAAACCTTGACTTGACCATTCCTTATTGCTGTAAACTTTAACATGTTATGTGTGCTTCCTTCCCTCTTGTGTGAAATAGGTTAATGATTATACCTGGTTCATAGCTTTCTTTGTGCATTAAATAAATATATGTCTATGTCTCCAATTTCTCCAGAGAACAAACTAGTAAAGTTTGATCCAAATCACCCCATACAAAGAACACCATAAATCACATGTTAGCACAGGTTATCCATATCCAGCATGGCCCCAAATCCCCCGGAAAGCCAAACACTGCATCTTAAGATAACTGTGTAGGAATTCAGAGCAAAGGGTCTAACATTTCCTGGGGAGTGTTAGTTCTTCACTACAGTCACACGTATTACGTTCTTGAACTTGCATAGAAACTATGGCTTGTTCCATTATCAGCCCTGGCCTTTTTTCTGACTGATGCTAATGAGTTATCTTCATCTCTTTTCACAGATTAAGTAAATGTGACTTCTATCTATTCCATCCAATGAGAGCCACATGATTCCAGTGAATAGGATAGAGAATTTTATTGGATTTTCAAAATTCTTTCGTGAGATCCCCAGGGTAATTTCTACCATCAACCGTATATATTCAAAAGTATAGCTCCTTTTTTAGTTTTCAACTTTCACATTTTAATCACCATAATTATCAATGTATCTTGGTTACATGTTTCATCAAGATAAAACTGCAAAAATTGGTAAAATAAATATTTTTTAAAAATCTTTGCCATTAATGACTAGTGCATACATTTAAATAATAGTTGTAGTTACTGATAGTCTATGGAGGTGAGTGGATATTATTCTATCAATCACAGTGGTGTGTTTCGGGATAGACCTGGAAATAGTCCTTGAAACCATTAGTAAAACCTTGAGCGTACATGCTCAGACATTCTCATTGTTATGCAGTCATCCCCGTGCCCCACTGGGAGTTCCTGAGACAGTAACTGTTTGGGGAGTGGAAAGGCCACTCCTTCTCTGAAGGAGCTGCTGGTGGTTTCCAACTGCTGACCATTCAGATGGAAACACAACACAGAGCTCTCCATTTCTGAGTGTATCCCATCTAAATTTAGAAACCATCTCAAGAATATATTTGATTCATTGAACACCAATGACAAAATACCAGGAAAATGGGGGATGACACACTTGAAGAAAATGTGAAATAGGACTTGAGGAAAACTCAGAGGTTGCAACTTTGCTTGCTGAAAGTGATGAAAATTTGAAAGACTGACTGATGAAGATCAAAGACTATTTTCAAAAAGCATACAGCTGTATTTCATTTTACTTAGATTCACAGTCAACACCCATTGGAATAGCAATCAAGAAATTAAAAAAATACTGCACTCTGTAAATCTGTTTGAAAAGACATTGTTAAATTTTAAGAAGCTGAGATTTAACTTTAAGGACTGACATGTGCCTAACTCATGATATTTTCAGTTACCTTACATGCATGCTAAAATTGGAGAATGAATAAGAAAGTTCCAAGCATAATGGATGCATTTGAATTATGTTGTGGGAGAAGTCTAGGGCATATATCCTGAATTGCTAGAAAAATGAACAATTTTTGTCTCAGAAAAGTTTCAAATAAATGTTCCTTAGAAGTGGAAATAGAAAAACTTGTATCTGTCTTACTTTGGACATCTTACCAGGAGAGAACAGTCCCCAAAGAAGGGCATGTGCTTGGTAAAGAAGAGGCTCAGTAAAAAATAAAATAAGGGCCTTCATAGAAATGGATTGGCACAGTGGCTGTGACAGAATCTCAAACAAAGCAACTATTGTGAGAATGCCATAAGACTGAAAAGTCCTTTCCAGCAACATTGTAACATCAACAACCATTGACACACAATGAGTGTTAATTATTATTACTGCATTATTGATCTCTCTAGGATTATTTATTTCTGTTGAGTACTTAAAGATATTGTCAAATTCTTATTCCTTTTATTTTTCTGGTTTTGATCCATGCAGACACTTCCACTTTGTTAACTGTTTCTTTAGTCATTCTTAAAATAGTTCAGCTGGTTATGCTTGTAACCTTTACTTAGACCCCTCCTGCCTCTGGCTTTCAGTTTGCAGCTGAAGAAATGTTGTTGCATGCCGTCCAGCCAAGTTTGACGCATGGTGACAATACATGGCAGTGTAAAACCGCCCACAGTGGCTCCTAGGCAGGGCAGATGGCCAAGTGTTCCCTTCCTCAGAGCCTCTGGCAGCTCCCACTGTGGGCCTTTCAGTGGACAGCTGAGCACTTAACGATTTTGAAATCAGGCTCACTTAAATGAACATGGTCTTTCCAACTTTCTTCTCACGGCCTTCCACTTGATGCCGACTCCTAGCAGCCCCGTGGGACATGCTAGAACTGTCCCTTTGGGTACCCAAGCGTGTAACTCCTAATGGGACGAGAAACCCTATCTGTCTCGCACAGAGTATGCATATACAGATAACCTCTGTACTATTTTGAAAGCAGGTGAATCTGAATAATTGTACATTGGATCTTGCCATTTTCCACTGTAATAAATTTTATTTCTCTGTTTTGGGGGTCACTTCATTGTAACTTCTTATTGGTATGTAGGGTTTAATCTCAGAAATAAATAAGGAAACACTCAGATTACATGTGCATACACTAGTTTACTATAAGGTAAGGTCATCAAGTGGTCATATAAAGATATACGTAACTTTATGGAGACAGTGACTGGACTGGTGGTGCCTGGAGAGCATGGGAGGGGGGAAGAGAGTAGGGGTGCAGGGAACAAATAATAATGGGGACAGAGAATAGTCAGTGTTCTAAAATTGTTGGCGGGTAGTGTGTAGTGCTTATTGTCATGTTTGAACAATGGAATAGTATCTGAGAGGAATTACTGAGATATAAAATATGGGTAAATATAACAGTGGGGTAAGGGAGAAAATATTTATTTATTTATGTATATGGATATGTACCAAGGGAACAGAGCTTCTATTTAAATCTCAGTACAAGAATGTTTTTTTCTATTAATGAGGCATGGTATAATATCTCCCTGAAATGGTTGCTAAAGACAAAATGAGTGCATAAATAAATGTAGTGAAGAAAGCTGATGGTGCCTGACTCTCAAAAAATACAGCATCTGGGGTCTTAAAGGCTTATAATTAAACAGGAAGCCATTTAGCAGGGAAACAACAAAGCTCACATGGAAAAAGCACACTATCCTGTGTGATCATGAGGTGTTCATGGGAAGAGGTATTAGAAGTTCAAAAACAAAACCAAATCAATGTGAAGAGGCGTGGATGCAACAGAGACCAAAAATTCACCTGCAAGATAACTCGACAGTCCCTCTCAGAATGGCCACATGGAACAGTGGCTAAATCAGTGCGTTATGGCTCTGATGAACCACATAAATATCATCTCACTCTTTAAGATTTCCTCCCCTTATTATTAAGAACTTTATGTATTTTACCTCATTAATCATGTTATATTTGCGTATGTTCATTTGTACTTTTAAGATTGCTTAGTATATGGAAGTCAAGAGAGAAGACCCCCAGTGGCAGGAGTAATGGTTCCCTGAGGGTAAGGGAAAAGAGTTGGGGTGGGGAGCCAGGGAAAGGGGAGCTGATAGCATTGATGATTGTATAACCCCACCCAATGGGATTCAGCACCAGAATTGTAGGTCAAGAGGTATATTGGAATGTGTACACTATATCTATAAAAGTAGTATAAAATAAATAATGATATTGCATATAAGACCTCTTAACATTCATCTAAATTGGAGGGTCAGAATTAATAACTTCAATTAGAATGTTATTTTAATTATTAGATTTCAAATCCTTAGATTTAAGGTGTGTACTTTTAGTGAGAGATCTTGGGAAAATGGGTTATTAAAACTGCTTGAACTCAGTAGAAATTCCTCAAACCAGGGCTCAAATGGAATTTTGTCATGACCTTTTTTCCATCTCAACCTTCTCTTAGTAAATAATCCGAAGTTTAGTGTTTTTATATGAATTTGTTACCTTGGTTCTCCGAAACAGGGCCAACACAACATCAAAGTTGTATCTTTTCTTCAGTGTTCTACAGTAGTCAAAAGAGTCATCTCTTCTGTCAGGTGAGAGACTGGGGACACGGTTTAGATTTCTCTTACAGTGCTAGATTATAAAAACTAGTTGTGTTACATCGTTTGAATGTCAGATTGAAACAAACAAACAAAAATTCACTATCATTACATCAACTCTGACACACAGAGACTTGTGTACAGGGTGTCGTAGACGGTAAATCTTTATGGCAGTCGAGAGCCTCAGCTGTCTCTAATGAAGCAGCTGATGGGTTTGAAACACTGACTGTCAGTTAGCAGTCTCATGCTTAATGCTTACCCATAGTAACATCAGCACTCATTTGCCTCTGGTCAAAGGCAACTTAAAGATTCTTTTACATTCTTTACACACTTCATATGCTTCCGTGTTTCTAAGTCTCTTGTTGTTAGGTGCCAACCAGCTAGTTCCCACCCATCGAGACCCTATGCACAACAGAAGTAAACACTCCCACCCCTACATCCTTGACCCAACTGGTTCTATGCTTGAGCCTCGTGCTGCAGCCACTGTGTCAGTCCATCGCATCGAAGGCCTGCCCCTGGTTGCTGCCACTCCACTGTACTAAGCACGACGTCTTTCTCCCGGGGAAACTCTCTTCTGACACGTCCAGTGCCTCCGTATTCTTTCCTGCATCGTTCAGTATTTCGCTCATAGAATCTTTCAAAATTGCAACTCAAGGCTTGAGCTTTTCTTCATTAAGTTTAAAATGTGCTGAGCATATTCTTCCTTGTTGGTTTTCTAACTATAGGTCTTTGCACATTTTATTCTCCAGCTGCCCTTTGAAATTTCCTATTCAGGATTTTTACTTCCTCATTTCTTCCATTTCCCTAGCTACGCTACAATTAGGACAAATTTCAGAGCTCTGACAGTTTCTTTGACCTTTTCTTCCTTTCTTGCCTTTTTCATAACTTTTTACTTTCTTTATGAGTGGTGTACTGATGTCCTTCCACAGTTATCATGTGTTATTTCATAATGTTTGTGGGTTGACTAGAGAAACAAATCCAGGACACTCATATATATATATCTGAGAGAGAGCTTTATTTCAAAGATTAAGTATATATTAAGGAAACATCCCATATTAGCCCGGATGTCTGACACCAATCTATAAAGTCCTCTTCAGACTCACAAAGCACATGCAATGATACCGAATGCAGGAAGATGACAGGCCAGTGGGTGGAAATCTTTGGATCCAGTGGCATTGTAAGCATCTCAACCCTGGCAGGGGTCTCCATCTGACTTATCCAGTTCCCAGAGAATGGGATCTATCAGCATAGCACCATGTGTCTTGTCAGTAGAGTGTCTTTCAGGGAGTGAACAGAGAGCCTCATTGGTTATATCTTGATTGATAGGCCAGACTCCACCCCTTCACTCATAATCCTTTGAAGTTGATACCAGATTATGTAACTAACACAATATTCAATTCATCAAATCTACTCTTGAGATGTTATCAAAGTTCAGATGGGACTGACTCATGTTTGAATTTTGGCTTTCAAGGACTTGTTTTAATTTTTTTTCAATTTTAACCTGAATTTACATAAGATCAATTGATAATCTGTTCCATCCATTGATGGTATAATTTTAACTGCTGGTATTGAGCTTCTCCATTGTCTCTTCCCACAGATGTTGTCAACTTGATTTCTGTCTATTCTATCTGGAGAAGTCCATGTGTACAGTTATCTTTTATATTGTTGAAAATGGTATTTGCTATAAACAAGCCGTTGGTCTTGCAAAATCTCTCATAAGTTCTCCTGCTTAGTTTGTATCACTAAGACCATGTTTTCCAGTACTATTCCTTCTTCCTTGTCACTGCATCTTGAGTGAATGGTTGAAAATTTCCAACTGATGTCATTGGTAGTATTCTTCAATTTCTTCATCACTAGCTTTTTTGGTTAGTGCACACATTTGAATAATAGTTGAAATGATTGAGTTTCCTAAATAATGCTGTAACAGACAGTACTTCAAGATTGATTTTGAAATGTCCGTTTTGAAAATGAATGCATTATCATTCCCCTTGATTGTTTCATTCCTGAAATTGTTTGTTTATCTATCTATCCATTTATTTATTATGACTTTGATACAAAATGTCCAAATACCCATCCATTTCAGATCACTCATGTGTAGGATATTGATTTCTAAGTGTTTCCTTTCATTTTTGAGCCCTTCCAATTTTCCTACCTTCATTCTTTTACACATTCCATGTTTTTATATGTCTTGCCCACAAATTAAGATCCCTAAAGCTATATTCCCAAAGATAGTGCCCTGCACACATCACCACATTTGACTCCATTCTAAAGATGCTCCTCCTTACTTCTAGTTCTAGGGTCCTCCAACCTGCGGTTATCCGCTGGCACTGACTCCAACAATTTTCTGCTTCCATCCGTTAGGCCTTCAGTATCTGACAGTGTTCTAAGCTTTGAATAAGACGGCTGTTTTCTATGTAGTGAGCAGCCAATCTTTCTGGGTTGTCTAATTTTAGTCTGGATATTTGATGGAACCTTTCACTTTGGGTGACCCTGCTAACATCTGAAATACCAGTGATGTAGCTTCCAGTATCACAGCAAGAGGAAGCCACAACTGTATGACAATCTTATAGACAGTGGTGGCTGTCTACATTTAGTATTTAGAATATCTACATACCTCCTTATGACTTACATGTTTCTAATTAATTATAGTTACTGTCATTTGTATGTCATAAAGGTTGACATGTTGCTAAGTTCATATTGTGAAGGTTTAGAAATATGCATCTTGAAAGCATAATAGTGAATTAAAATGTATGGGATTTGAGATCATTAAGGAAACACACAGAATATCAGTATTCTATATCAGAATATGCACCATTTCTTTTAACAATAAAAGGAAAAATAATCTCATGAGGCAATATTGGAATTTCCATAAAAGTATATTATTCTTTTTTCCCCTAGTTTGAAAAGGTAGTCTCTTTCTCATGTAAAGCTAAGTTGTTATTGCCTTATGTCATTAATGCTGATGTAGCTCTCCAAATTAATGTGCTTGTGATTATGGAAATTATGCCTTTAACCTTGGCAACACAATCAGAATGTATTTTAGAAATAGCTATTGTTTAACAGCATCTATAATTTGGTAGGGCTGAATATTCGTCTAGACTGTATATGCCTTTTCTCTCTCATTAATGTACTGGCCTCTTTGGCAATGTTGCATGGAATATAGTGTAGAAAGCAATTCATATTTTGGCTGATAGAATACTTGTATGCTATCAGGGGCTCCTTAGCTAGGCCTATCTGGATCAATCTTAGATCCAGGCCACTAACGACCTCAAACAAGTTGGTTAACTGCTCAACTGAAAAAGGACATGGTAATAATATCACTTCCCTCCTTTTGTATTAGTGAGTACAAAAAGTTTCTCTTCAATTCTTTATTTTATGTTCTACCTCAAAAATGAACTGACATGGAGTAGGTAATCAATAAATATTTCCTACTGATTAAAGAATGGACTAAGAAAAATGTTCATTCTTATTGAATGAGAAGGATGAACTGAAATCAGGCACACGAGCTCTCATATCAATACTGGGCGATGGCAAGCTCTCAGTAGTTAGCTCCTAGAAAAACACTCAACCCAAACTAGAACAAAATAACTATTTGATGCCAAATAAAGTACTTGTTGTTTGGTGCCCACTGAGGTGAAATTTTTCACTCATATCTACCAGGTAATCCACAGGGGAAAGACTTCCCTATCTACTTCTGCTAAGTTTGTAATTTAGAAAACCCGATGGGGCAGTTATTCTATGCCACATAGGCTCACTGTAAGATAAATGGTTTGGTGATTGTTTTATTCTATTTGTGAGATAGATATAAAAGAATGATTTGTATTGTCCATTTATTCATCAATTAAATCAGTGGTTCTCAACCTTCCTAATGCCAAGAACCTTTAATACAGTTCCTCATGTGTGGTGACCTCCAACCACAAAATTACTTTTTTAAATGTTTTATTAGAGGCTCATACAACTCTTATCACAATCCATGCATGCATCAATTGTTTAAAGCACATCTATCTGTACATTCATTTCAAAGCATTTGCTCTTGGCATCAGATCCTCTTTTTCTCCCTCCCTCCCTTCTCCCCACTCCCTCATGAGCCCTTGATAATTTATAAATTGTTATTTTGTCATATCTTGCCCTGTCTGACCTCTCCGTTCACCCTTCTTTTCGTTGTTTCTTCATAACTGTAATTTTGTTACTGTTATGAATCTCAATGTAAATATCTGATAGGCAGTATGTATTTTCATTGTTACAAATTGAACATAATTAAAGCATAGTGATTAATCACAAAACAATATGTAATTATATATTGTGAAATATTTCTTTCTAATGAAAAATAAATGAAATTTTGTCTTGAGGTATGGTGTAGCATGGGTAACAGTCTTAATATATCAACAGTAAACTACATTGCTACATTTTGCAACAGTATGTGTAAAAAGCCAATGTCAGTGCAAAGGTTGAGACAGCTTCTTCCTCACCAGATCAGAAATTCTCAAGGCAGACTTTGCAAGAGCACAACAAAGATCATCTTCCTCAACAAGTCTACTTCTGTATTTAGACTCAATAGCCAACCAGCTGGAAAACCCTGTTTCACAAAGATATGTTGTTGGAAATGGAAGAAGGTGCAACACAGTCTCAGACAGAACAGGATACGACTGCAAACACTTGATCCAGACTTCTGTAACTTGCATTGTAGAGAAATCAGTTCTCACTGCATCGCTGTTAATAAGTCCAATGAACTCCTCTGGTGCTGTCTCAGAACATCTTCAATTTTGACTGTGAATGGACTTCTGACAAGTGCAAATGGGGTGTCAGGTAGACTTGGAAAGCACCATGAAATTTTGTATGGAAGCAAGTGTTCTTTCACAGAAATTATCATCATAATCCTTTTGTCTGGTTCAATGTCATGTTCCTCCAAGAAAGCAGATAAGGTAGGCAACATGTAAATTTTATTTTCAGCCATTTTTTATTGCCAAAACTGAAGTGTCATTTTGAATGATAGGATCTTTTCAGACAAATCGAGACATGTTGCATTTGGTCCTTGCAATGATAAATTTAACTCATTCAATATGGCAAAGATGTGAAACAAGAAACCTGTTGTCTGCAGTTCACTTTTACTGCTGAAAAGTGCTTCAGACTGAGGTCTGGCTTTCTGATTGAAAAACGTTTTTAGTTCATCATGCAGCTCAAAAACACATCTTAAAACTTTTCCTTTTTTTTTTCTCTTTTCTTCTTTTACATTTTATTAGGGACTCATACAACTCTTACCACAATCCATACATATACATACATCAATTGTATAAAGCACATCCATACATTCCCTGCCCCAATCATTCTCAAGGCATTTGCTCTCCACTTAAGCCCCTTGCATCAGGTCCTCTTTTCCCCCCCCCCTCCCTCCCCATTCCCCCCTCCCTCATATGCCCTTGGTAATTTATACATCATTGTTTTGTCATATCTTGTCCTATCCAGAGTCTCCCTTCCCCCCTTCTCTGCTGTCCCTCTCCCAGGGAAGAGGTCACATGTGGATCCTTGTAATCAGTTCCCCCTTTCCAACCCACTCACCCTCCACTCTCCCAGCATCGTCCCCCACACCCCTGGTCCCGAAGGCATCATCCACTCTGGATTCCCTGTACCTCCAACCCTCATATGCACCAGTGTACAGCCTCCGTCCTATCCAGCCCTGCAAGGTAGAATTCGGATCATGGTAGTTGGGGGGAGGAAGCATCCAGGATCCGGGGGAAAGCTGTGTTCTTCATCGATACTACCTCACACCCTAATTAACCCATCTCCTCTCCTAAACCCCTCTATGAGGGGATCTCCATTGGCCGACATTTGGGCCTTGGGTCTCCACTCTGCACTTCCCCCTTCATTTAATATATCTATATATACATATATATACATACATA
Organism: Tenrec ecaudatus; assembly: GCF_050624435.1. Classification (NCBI taxonomy): domain Eukaryota; kingdom Metazoa; phylum Chordata; class Mammalia; order Afrosoricida; family Tenrecidae; genus Tenrec; species Tenrec ecaudatus. Next base: position 122,560,505 of record NC_134534.1, on the reverse strand, counting down.
TATACATATACACATATATACACATGCATACACACACTTATATCTTTTTTTTTTTTTTTGGCATGGTGCCTTATACCTGGTCCCTTGGGCACCTCGTGATTGCACTGGCCGGTGTGCTTCTTCCATGTGGGCTTATTTGCTTCTGAGCTAGATGGCCGCTTGTTCACCTTCAAGCCTTTAAGACCCCAGACACTATCTCTTTTGATAGCCGGGCACCATCAGCTTTCTTCACCACATTTGCTTATGCACCCATTTGTCTTCAGCGATCCTATCATGGAGGTGTGCAGTCAATGATATGATTGTTTGTTCTTTGATGCCTGGTAACTGATCCCTTTGGGACCACTCGATCACACAGGCTGGTGTGTTCTTCCATGTGGACTTTGTTGCTTCTGAGCTAGATGGCCGCTTGTTTATCTTCAAGCCTTTAAGACCCCAGTCATTATCTCTTTTGATAGCCGGGCACCATCAGCTTTCTTCACCACATTTACTTGTTCACCCACTTTGGCTCCAGCCGTTGTGACGGGAGAGTGAGCATCGTAGAGTTCCAATTTAATAAAAGAAGGTATTCATGCATTGAGGGAGTGTTTGAGTAGAGGCCCAAGGTCCTTCTGCCACCTTAATACTTGACCTATAAATATAGACACATAGATCTATTTCCCCATCCTCCTATATATATTTGCATGTACATGTCTTTGTCTAGACCTCCATGAATGCCCTTTGACTCCTAGCTCTTTCCTCCATCTCCCTTGACTTTCCTCCTGCCCTACTACCATGCTTCATCGCCACCTCACTTTAGTGTGAAATAGCAGAGAACTGTTGGGCGCATCCGACTCATGCACAGTTGTGAAAACAGTCGGCTGGTTAAAGTGCTTGCCTCTACAAAATTGACTGATCTTTTGAAGCTTTTCATTGCTTCTTTAACTCTTGTGGCAGCGTTTTCATTGCCAATGAGTCAGACAGTAAGTTCCGATGACTTTTGGTGACACATTCAGTAACGCTGAAATCCAAATCGACCTCCTAGCATAGCTGGAGCACCATCTGTGCAAACACCACACACCTTTTCCCAAGAGATCTTATGCTCTTTCAGAAATGAACCAACTGTGTCAACTACATCATATGTAGTAGTTGTCGATTCCAGAGGTTTTCAAAAGAGAAACTCATCTTTAAAGTCACTATCATTAATATACTTTACATAACCCAGTAACTGTGAACAGTTTGCAATGTCTCTAGATTTGTCAAGTTGGATGCTAAATATTGGAAGTGAAACAGATTTAATTTCCTGGGTTACCTGATGAAGAATATCAGAAGGCATGTGAAATAGTTAAAGTTTATTGTGCCAACCTAGCTGACAAACACATGTGGGGTTAATTGAAGGTTGGAGAGATAAATGGCTCAGTGAGACTCACCTTTCTAGTTATTGGGTCTCTTGTTTGTGATGGTCGCACCAGGGTGCAGCTACCTTAGCCAGTTCCCTACTTCAGCTAGCAAGGCTCACTTTCTGCAAGATATCCCTGAGGAGAAGCCACATGAACCTACCCTGATGCAGGCCTGGGTATTGCAGCAGCTGTGTGGAGACCCCTGCCAGTGCTGAGATGTTTACACATTCACTGACTCAACTTTCCTCCTGCAGTCAGCATCATTGCATCTGTTTTGTGAGATAGAAGAGGACTTTGTGAATTGGTGTTGGACATATGGGCTAATATTTGACTTGTGGGCTTGGGCAGCACTGGGTTGGGATGTTTTCTTAATGTGCACTTACACTTTATATAAAACTTTCTCTTATAACATCTGTGGATTTTTTTCTCTAATGTTCCCAGACTAACACAATATGTCATCTATTCTGTGGACAGTTTCGTTAAATAAGGAAATGATCCTCAATTTTGTAATAAATTCATCTCTGATCATAACTCGGACAGTGTCTTTGGGTGCTGGCAACAGTAAATCCTAAGCAATGGTGTGAGGTTTCATAACTCTTGCGATTCTGAGTGCCACCAAATATGGAGCTTTAATGGCTGCTACAATTTGTTTGTGGTACTTGTCACCAGTGTCAAGTCTGACTTTCTTGAGTCCGTCAGCTTTGCTTCTAAAATAGTTGGTATCTGTAAAAGCTTGGATGGTTGCTATCAAGATGGTGTTTTAGTTTGTTTGGCTTTATGGATTCCACTGATGGAGCTTCACAACAAATAACACATTGCAGTTTTTCAATTCCTGCTCTAATTATTGAGGTAAAACCATATTGTAAAAATCCCTCACTATATTTTCTCTTCTTAACATCTTCTCTACGCAATCCATTGTCATGGGATGGTTTGCTAATTATTTAAGCCAGTAACAATTGCTTTAATAATATGAAAGATCATGCATGGCATAGTACAGTCAACACAGTTCATTAAAATTTCCTGTGATTTACCATTCTGTGGGTTTTTTTACATACCTGTTACTATCACAAGGGGGCAGTATTCACATCAACAGAGCTGAATATAAAAAGATCAGCATCCAAATTAAGTTCCCATTATACAGTTATATATATCAGTGGTTGATTATTTTACAGTATATGATTTTACATTTATCTATTAATTATAATTCATGAAATATCATTTTACCGTCAATACTGTTGCTTGCAACACAGTAGCTCCTTTTAACAGGGTAGCTGCTTTCAACACAGCAGCTGCTTTCTGCACAGTAGCTGCTCTCTACACATGTGTGACTAGTCTGCATAATTAGATTATGGTGATCACCCTGTCACATACACCTGTATTTGTATGAGGTTTATATGATGGGGTTAGTGTGACAGTGTCATCATGCCAGGTATGCATATGTGGGTGTATCTGCATATGGGTGGACCTGCCTGAAGATGGATAGAGGAACAGTGTCTTGGTTCCTAAGACCAAGGGAAATATGTGTTTTCCCATGGTCTTAGGTGACCCCTGTGAAAGGGTCGTTCGACCCCCCAAAGGGGTCGCAACCCATAGGTTAAGAACTGCTGAATTACATCCTGAATGTTTTCCTGCGCCATGTGCTACTGATGGTACTGGTAATTCAGCGACAAATAGAAAATAACCTTAAATCAAGGACATCAGTAAAGCATACTGTCCTATCCAGGGAAGAGCTGGGTCCGATCGTCCAATAACTGAAAGAGAAGACACGGGCATCACAGTGATGAGAATAAAGTACCCTGATCATTACTTGTCTTGGTAATCCTTTTCCCTTTCTGTATCTGTCAGCTTCTCTAAACCCTTGAATGCAAAAGCATTTTCTGTGAGATAAAATGCAGAGTCTCTAATGCAGAGACTCCCTTGTTCATGACCCATGTCTGCTTTAGAGAATTTCTCAACCAGCTGTTTCAGGTTATAGACATAATTGGCTATTATTCATTTCCATGCCATTGTTCATGGACATACATCTCAGCATCATCCTTCAGCCATCTGAAAAGCAAGGTCTTCATTTCTGATTAATCTTTGGCTGGTCATTGTGAATATTGAAGCGGCCCCTGGTTAATTAGACCATTTGTCTTGAACCTCAACCATTTTCTGGATATAATAGTGCAAGAGGTACCAAAAATTCTAAGCAGAGGCCTGAAACCTTAGTATTCATATTTGGTGATTTGCTAAGGTTACCACTGTTTGGATAGTTAAAGCTAAATTATTGTGAGAGTTTATAAGTGGGCATTTTTAATCTCTGAGTCAATTATATACATTTAATGAAATCTGAGGAGCTTATCAAAGTAAAACAACATCAAAATGTACCATGTCTCCACACACAATGTGATGAAATAGATAAATGGGTACTTCAGTGGAGAGGATGTGCATGTAGTGAGAAGGACCATGTATCATCTATGAGCTGTGTAAGCCTAGACAAGTCACAACCTCTGTGAGCCTACGTTTTCTCATCTAAAAAATGACATAATGTCTGCATCTTAGAATAGTTATCCTATTAAAGTTTACTGAATAATGTAAGATATCAAATGCAATAGTTACAGTTTAATGTGTGCTAATAAATGGTAGTTATGATTGTCCTTTAAAAGGTGCCATGTTCTCCACAACAATGGTATGTCTGCTGGGCTTTTGTGGAAGTACAGTTCATTCATTGGACTGGACCTTAAGTCAGGGATACAAGAGAGATTAGAAAGTGGAATAAATTGTGAACATTCTATGAAGTACTTTAGGTTTCTTTTCCCCAGCATTCCCAACCACAGGACTGTATATAAAGGTCTTATTTTATAAAATGGCATAAATATATAGTATATGTGTATATGAAATAATGGAATTAAAGAACTAGAGTGCTAAATTTTCACTTGGGGAATCATAATTCTTATTTTGAGTTGAAAGATCTGAAAAAAATCCATAAGTAATTGGGTCTTAGATCCTTTAGTTTTTCTCAGATACTCTGCTTAAAATTTTGTGACTTAAAACAAATTCTGAAAATTCCATGCTACCAAACTTTCAAATGAAATACTGATATATTAAAGATATTCTCAAATATGTGTCAGTAAAAAGCATTGTTCTCCCTTGGGCTCCATGGTTCGGTTCTGCTTTTTTGGTAACTTTAGAGTAGGTGGGAGAAGTGACATGGAGATGTGGAGACGGAAAGATGCAGTACAGAGATGGAGAGAAGTAAGCTAAGTTAGTTAAATCTCCTTTTAAGAGGTTGCTTAAGACAAATGGGTGCATAAACAAATATGGTAGCGAAAGGAAGGGTGATGGTTTCCAGCTATCAAAAGATATAGCGTCTGGGGTCTTAAAGGCTTGAGGGTAAGCAAGTGAATATCTAGCTCAGAAGCAACAAAGCCCACATGGAAGAAGCACACCAGTCCATGTGATCATGAGGTGGTGAAGGGATCAGGTACCAGGCATCAAGGAAGAAAATATTATATCATTGTGAATGAGGGGGAGTGCAGAGTAAAGAACCAAAGCCCATCTGTAAGCAACTGGACATTCCCTAACAGAAGGGTTGTGGGTGTGGAGGAGACAAGCCAGTCAGGATGAAGTATAGCAATGATGAAACATACAACTTTCCTCTAGTTCTTAAATGCTTCCTCCCCCACTATCATGATCCCAATTCTACCTTACAAATCCAGCTAGACCAGAGGATGTACACTGGACAGATAGGAACTGGAAACACAGGGAATCCAGGGCAGATGATCCCTTCAGGACCAGTGGTTAGAGTGGTGATACCGGGAGGGTGGAGGGAAAGTGGGGTAGATAGGGGGAACAGATTACAAGGATCTATATATAACCTCCTTTCTGGGTGACAGAAAACAGAAAAATGGGTGAAGGAAGACATCAGACAGTGTAAGGTATGCAAAATAATAATCATTTATAAATTATCAAGGGTTCATGAGGGAGAGGGGAGCAGGGAGGGAGGAGAAAAATAAGGAGCTGATACCAAGGGCTCAAGTAGAAAGCAAATGTTTTGACAATAATGAGGGAAACAAATGTACAAATTTGCTTGACACAATGGATGTATGTATGGATTGTGATAAGCAATGTACGAGCCCCCAATGAAATGATTTGAAAAAATAAACGAACAAACTACCTTACAAGAAGTGGAGCTAACTTACAAGACACAGAGCTTCACTGCAAGATGCTGAATTACATAGCATCTAGTGGGTCCATTTTGAGAGAGACTAAAAGCCCAGTAAGAAATGCTGAATCACTGCAGATGCACTGAAAAGAAGTAAACCACCTACCAGAGCGGTACCTAGAAGCCCCCAGACACATGTGGGGAACCCTGATAAGACCTTGGCTGAACGCCAGGATGACGTCAAAGAGCCAGCAAGACCATCTATAAAAGGCTCCTGTAGAGAGACTGAACTCAGAGAGCTAGGAACCAGGGAGGAGAGATCAGCTCCTGCTCTTGCCAACCCTACCCAGGTGAGTACACCAATGAAGACAATGCCTAACGGGACTAAGGGCCAGTAACTGATACGATGCTGAATTCATCTTGTGCTCCCCTTATAACTTATGACTTAAGTTAACTTTAAGATTGTTAGGTTGTTTGATGTGTGTTTGAAATGAATAAACTGGGCATTTGGGGGTCGAGGGGTTGGGGGGTGCGGGGAGAGGTTACTTATATCTTAACAATAAATCTCTATTTTTATTATAGCCATTTTTATTTTTTGTATCTTAAAGCATTTGACACTCATGAATCTTTGGTGTCTGTGGAAAGTTTTTTTTAAATAGTTAGCTTGTCACATTCTATCCCCCAAAGAATAAAGCTAAAGAGAAGCAATGTTCCAAATGCAGTAGCAATATTTGCTATGCTGAAGTTTTCTTTCTTAGCTTTGAAACCTGTGCAGAAAATTTAGATAAGTTCCTTATAGTCTCATGGATGATGAACTAATGAGAATGTCATCTTCTTTTAGATCTATTAAATAGAAACATAGTTTTAATTCAGTTCTGGGGTGTCTGGGAGGCGTATACACTGAAGCATTTAGAAAACTCAGCCTTATGGTCTCTACATGATTCATCATTACTTGGAGTCTAGATTTACCCCAACTGCCTTAAAAGTCACAATAAGACCACGGCACCTAGAGAGACTATGAGCACCTGGACATTTTGGAGTCTGGTAGACACATAAAGCAAAAAGAAAAGACTTTTGCCTGTCTTCGTGGTTTAATGCTGCTCTGGTAAGAATGCCCATGTGTCTGACTTTAACATAAATGCGGTGTTTAACAATTCAGGAGGCTGAAGTGTAAATTCGGGGCGCCAGCTCCAAGGGAATACTTTCTCGTTATGTTGTTCTTTCTTTGTTTCCTTCCACCATATGCGGATCCAGCTTCGAGAACTCCCTTTGCATCCGCATTCATTTATCTTTCTCTGGCTCTAGGATGTTCTCGGTTCAGAAACACGGTGTCCGAAGAAAACAGTATGCTCCCATCTCTTTTTCCTTGATGGCGGTCTCTGGCTCCTATTTGAGTTTATGTTTCTTAAGACAAACGGTGATATGGGTCACACCCCGGGAATCTCTCCTTACATCAGACTAGAGCTGTGACATAAGAAAAGGTGTTGCATCTTACCTCAATTTCTTTATAGCTAATTGGCTATTCACTTCAGATGATATGATGAGAGAGTTTTACAACTGCACATAACTGCCATATGACATCTTTACATAATAGCCAAACCACTCAGAACCGTGGTCCTGCCATGTTGATATATATTTTGGTGACACAGAATTGAATATATTACATTTCTGTAACTATGATTCCTTTTCTTCAAGAGTATATATCTTACCTGAAGCATCTCTTTTAAACTCCTAAGCACTCTCTTGGGAATTTCTATTTTCTAGGCACATTCGTATCTATGATTTGGATATCGTTTTCTAACTTAATGTGATCATCAGCTTAAATCATATTGCTGGTGCCCCCAAAGGCCAAAGAATAAGGTCCTTATTCTTTAAGGTGTCTGAAAAAGAACTTCTTTATCTCACTTTGATTTTCTCTGTAGCCTTTCTTGTCAACTATTTATTGTGCCTTTGATATGTGCATTGTCCAAATACTCCTTGATTTTTTTTTCAACTTATGGCATCTACAATTACTTAACCTATACTCCCAGTTTCTGAGAACTTCAAATGTTTAATACACTTGTCTCCTAATCAAAGGATAGCTATTTTGTCCATTAAGAAGGGGTTCCTTGAAAGAAAAGCCTGGTGATCTGCTTTTAAAATATTAGCAATTGAAAATACTATAGGATACATTTCTCACACACATTGGGTTGGCATGAGTTGGAATATATTTCACAACAACTAGTTTAACCAGTTTCTTCTATATGCTCTTTATTGTCTTTCTGAAAATATTTTTGACATTAATATTCTATTCTTCAGTGGTTGAGATTTTAAATTCCCATATTAACCTGACTGATTTTGAATTCTATCCTCCAGAAAATGGAGGCAATTACTATTTTCTTCATAGAGTTGTTTTAAGGCATGTCTAAAATATTAAATACCTAATATCATTACCATCATCTTTCAGAATCCACTTGGGATATCATTTACACCGAAAAGCATTCCCTGACCTCACAAGGTCCACGTAGTTGGAAATTAATAATAATTTTCAGAATACCTTCAAAATTAATTCTCTCAAATCCAGTAACTCCAACTCTAGAAGATGATGCTACAATTATGATCCCAGGTATAGGAAAGATATTCAATGTTGCATTATTAATTTTTGAATCCAAAAGATAAATCAGTATAAGCACGTGCATTTAGGCAACCAGTCACTTGATGGAATCTTATGAACTCTCAAGATTTTTTGTTCCATTACAAATAAAATTTCACAAAGGTTAATGAATAGCAGGTAACATGTTCTTGTAAAAATATTTAACAAAGTGCTAGAAAATTAAATGTTCACCACATAGTATAGAAGCTGTTTCTGGGATCATAATTACCAATATGTTAAAGTCATTTGGGGGGAGCAAATTGGGTATTTTTTCTTTTTACATTTCTGAAAATTTCAAATACTCTATTAACATATGGTAAAAAAGAATACCCATATTTTAAAGCAAACAATCTGCTAATTGTTTGAAAGAATAAGATGTTTTTGTTTGTGTTTTGTTTTTTGCCTGCCCATAAGAGTCCATTCCAATGAGAAGTCATAGGTGCTTCAGGTATAGCAGCTATGGCAGGTGTCCTGGGGTGTCACAAAGCAGTTTCCTTTAGCCCACTGTGGCACATCATTCCTCAGGTGCAATAGCCATTGAGATGTGTGGGGGCCTCACAGGGGCCAATGGAGAAGGGGGTGCAGGAGAATCATCCCTGGCACAGACCCACAGGGTCTCCCGACTAGATGGAAAATGATATTCGGGTGGTCAAAAGGAAAGCGACCTGACTGGACCCCCCCACCCCCAGATGTGAGGAGGAAAGATTGTTTTGCTTAGGCGTTGTGGCTATCGATCTTGATTTATCTTGACACTACGGGGTATACCTTTTGGAAATGGCCTCTGGTTACTGAATAGGTGGGGGTGGGGCTGTGATTTAAAGATTAACCCTGGGAGATTGAATTGAGGTAGTGACTTCAATATAGAGATTTCCCTGGATATCGGCTCTTTACCTTCCATGTTGCCCTATGAGAAGTTTTACAAACTTTTTCTGGTATATTTCTTGATGGTGAAGAATATTGGAATGAGTTGTTAAAAAGCATATAGAAGGAAGAGAAGAGAAAATCTTGTGCATAATGCTCTTTTTCAAATGTTTATGGAGTCAATCTAACATTGTATGGAAACTTTTTGTGTTCAAACATCTAAGTAAGAAAAACAGGAACCAAAATTCTGAATTTGCTGGACCAAGAAGGAATAAACAGAAAATGGCAAGGGCTTCTCTCACATAAGAACACAAACAGCTTCCCTGCTCATTAAAAAAAGAAAAAGAAATCTATTGTTGAATATGAGTCTGGAGGAGAAAACCAAACTGAACGCCCTTATTATGTTTGTCATCTATGAAAACTATCCCTGTCATTTAATCTTTATATTGGGAGGAAGACAATATAGCATAATGAATCAGGGGAAGCTATTTCATTTTCTTATTTCATATACGAATTCAGTCTAGTGTAATTATGGTGTTTATGAAGATTACACCGATGTAGCAAGAGAGAAACAAAGAGAATAAATGTACATCCAATCTAACACTGTAAAGAACTTTTCTTGACAAGGAAGACTACTTTGCTGCATACTGGAAATACATAAGAAGTGTTTATCAGCCAATATTTTTAATTTATCAAAATTTTATTGTGATGGATAGGACAAAATATAAATCCCTTTCTAAATAAATACGTTTTCCTAAGTTTTAAACCAAAAGGAAGACAACAGTAGCAGGAATATTTCATAGTTACAGAGACAGAATTCAATAAAATAGATTTCATCCCCAGCTTGTGAGAAAAGAGCACAGGAAGAAACAGAAAATTATAAATTTGGCCCTTGGCTGTCGGAAGATCCCTGAGACAGCACTAAGGAACGAGGTTACAAACATCCACAGAGACATGAGCTGATAAAACTTAATCAGACCAACTTCACAAAGGACAAATCTTTCCTGAAAGATTAGGTGGCATTTTTGCATGCCGCACAGGGCCAGGAAAGTATGTGAGTGGAATTTGAGAATGAATTCAGTCGGAGAAGGCAGGAAAGCATACGTGACCTACTGAGGAATGAGAATGAGAAATGGTCTTCCTTTACCATTTGGGTGGTTTTACCCCCAACTCACTGATCCCATGAGCAGATTCATGTTACAGACAGCAAGCATGAAGTAGGACTAATAGATCAGTGTGTTTATGTGTGACATGGTGTGGCAAAAAATAATGTCCTCTATCATCAAATAATGCAGGTCTGTGATGTATAGCTAAGCTTGCTAGTCACCATTTTTTTTAAAGAATGTTTTCCTCAGGAAAGTATAGCACCGAGAGAGCACACAATATTCCTCTAGTTCTTTATCGTGTCACCCCCCTTATGCCCCCACTGTCATGACCCCAGTTCTACCTGACAAATCTGGCTAGACCAGAGCATGTACCCTGGTGCAGATAAGAGCTCTGGGCATACGCAGTACAGATAAAACAGATAAACGCCTCAGGAACAGCAATGGGAGTAGCCAGGTTAAGGGGAAGGTGGGGGGAGAATGGGGAGGAACAGGGAACCGCCTACAATGACCAACATATACCCACCCACCCCCCGCCGCCATCCATTGAACAGTAAAATGTGTGAAGGGAGACAGCAGGTGTTGTAAGATAGGAAAATAATAATAATTTATAATTTAAAAGGGGTCCATGAGGGTGGGAAGATGGGGGAGAGAGGGAAGAAAAGAGGGAGCTGCTACCAAGGGCTCAAACTGAAAGAAAATATTTTGAAAATGATGGCAACATATGTTTAAATATGTTTCATACAGTCGATGTGTGGATTGTTACAAGAGCTGTTTAAAACAAAATCAGACCAGCTTCACAAAGGGCAAATCTTTCTGAAAGATTAAGTGGCATTTTTGCATGCTCCCCAGAATGATTTGTTAAAATTAAAAATGATATAAATAAATAATATAAATAAATCGATAAAATGCAACCCTACTATTAGAAAAGAAAGATTATTTTCTTCAGTTATTTAATCATTTTTACCAATGTTCTCCTTTGGCTTGGAACTTAAGTGGACCTGGTATCAATGGCATTTTAAGAAGACACAAGCTTTTCTCAGAAAGAAGCCAATGACTGCTATATTAACTCAATGATAAAAATGGGTTTTGTGGAATGTTCTCACATCTTCAATCTAGGACATTTTTAAAACGTGCTTTTAGGTGCTTTGTGTGCTTGATAGCATGCTGTTATTTTGCAAAGGTTGATGTTGAAATGCTCTAAAATTGAAGAAGTAACAGGGTTAAAGATCTGGAAGTTACAAGGAGAGAACCTAAGCTCCTCTAAGCGGCCCCCTTTGCATCAGTCTACACATAGCTATGTCTCTTTCATCGTAAACATAAAATCAAAACTGGAATGTGCATGCCGTCTCTCGAGAGCAGGCGTCCTCAAACTCTGGCCCACGGGCCACATGCAGCCTGCTGAGGACATTTATCCAGCCTGCTGGGTGGTTTTGCCCTGTTTGATTTTTTACTTCAAAATAAGATGTGTGCAGTGTGCATAGGAATTTCTTCAAAGTTTTTTTAAAACTATAGTCTGGCCCTCCAACGGGTCTGAGGGACAGTGAACTGGCCCCCTGTTTTAAAAGTTTGAGGATAGACCTAGCTTTTTAGTTTCTGTTCAACCCTTCTCCTTGCTCTCTCACTTCTTTACAGACTGGTCCAGAAACAGTCCAACGATTTTTGAAATTCCATCTTCAATTTGCCATGCCTACATTGGCCTTTACCTTTCAATCTGCCCTGATTCTGATAATAAAATTACTCACAATGCAACCAACTCGTATTACCAATGCAAATGTGTTTACCATTGTAACCATGGTTGAAGACCTTTTCAACCATTACTCTCTTAATTGTAGTAATCTTAACTACATCCTTATGATTGACAACTCTCTTTTCCTGACAGTCCATAGGAGTATAATGGATGTGATCAGCGTAATAATAGTCATGCAAAAATGTTTAAGAACTGGGCTTCTAACCAAAAAGTCAGGTACACATAACACTCTCCAGGGGTCTCATTTAAATGTGCACTCTGATTCAGTATATCTGAGGTGGAAATGCAAATCCTCCACAGGTAGTCAAAACCAAAATGAACCCCATTTGAAGCCCTGGTTCCAGTCCACCTCTGGAGGGGGCAAAAAACCCCAGAAAGAAACAAAACAAAAAATTTGGCTTCTGCTCTAACAAAGATTCAACTAAACAGCAACCAAAATCATCCACAGAAACCCAAACCCATTGCCATCAGTGGATTGTGATTGACAGCAACCCAATAAGGACAAAGTATCGTTGCTCCACATTCTTTCTGAGGCTGCAAATGTTGATGGAAGCATACTAGCCCCAAGGAGTTTGAGATGAAAGACGTCGTCCCCAATGTCCAACTTTTTGAAATGGTTGTTTGTCCCCACCCCTGCCCGCTCCCTTTAAAACATATCCTCTCATCGTTCTGGGTTCTGCAATCCACTGCAACATCTCAAAGAAACTCAAAAACTCTAAGAAGTTGTCTCACCTGGTTAGAAGCAAGCCAAAGCAAGGTTCAAATCAGAAGCCACAAGTCTGGAAGTCAAAGCAGGTCTTTTTGTTGTTGTTGTAACTTAGCAGTTCTGTTGACATTTCATCACATATCATAAAATTCTGTAGTCCAATCATATTAAAACAAGTTGTGCATTCATCATTGCAATCAGTTTTATAACATTTCCTTCTCTTTTATTCATTCTTATTAGCTCCTCATTTCCTCCAACCTTTCCTTTCATAACATTAAAATATTAGTCCTATTACTGTCTCTACAGATGTATCTATCCTGGATTTCACATATTGATCATATATTTCACATATAAATCCCATCCCCCAACAAAAATTTAAAAAATATAACAGAAAAAACTCAATACAGAAGAAAGCAGAAAATTATACAAACTAAAAAAAATATTTAAATGGACCCAAAAGACCCTAACTGCATCTGCTTTGGAGCTCTGGGGTATAGTAGGTTATGAGTTGGATAGCCAACCATAAGGTCAATAGTTAGAAGCTGCTAGTGGTTCCTCAGGAGAAAGATGAGACTTCCTACTCCAAGAAACAACTACAATTCCAGAAATTTCAGGGGAGCAATTCTACCCTGCCCTCCGGGCTCGCTATAAGTTGGCATTGACTAAAAGGCAGCATGGAAGAGGACATCTGCGTCAATCCACTTGCCAATGCGCTCTGATCATTAGCAAGGCTATTTAAATACGTGGCCCTTGGTCAGAGGGGATTCTCCAGAGACGTAAATCATGAGGGAATCATGCACCTGGATTTTGGTCTTTCATGATCATTCGTAGCCTTCTTCAAACCCAGTGCTCAGGATCTAAGATCTAATACAGTTTCACCTACCATGTTGGGTTTTACCGTTTATAATCTTGGCTCACACAGATGTTTGCTTATTCTGTGTGCATTTAGCTGGCATCTCACTTTGATGCTGCTTCTTTTAGGAAAAGACGGTAAGATGCTGTGCTTTCTGGTAGCAAGGCGTCATTTGGTGTCGTGACCACACTTTGATAGCACTCATATTTTCAGTGATTTCTCCATGAAGGCTAGTATTGAGTAGGGCCATGCCATAAGAATTAGTTATTCTATATGAGGGCTATATTGCATGCAAGCATATTTTTATCATGTCTATCATTATCATTTTATTGAAGACTATTATAAATATTTCTATTGGACATATGGTAGTTCTATTGATAGTATCATCAATGGTATAGAATTTGAAATACTTTTGAGAGCAGGGAAGTATTCATGTATAGGACAGATTTTTAAACTAAAATGCATGGATTGTTGATTTGTTCAGATTAAAATATAAGTGACTAGATACTACTTATACAAACAATGCAATTTGGAGATAGGGCAAAATTTTCCATAACACTGGACTAATATATGCCCCCCAATGGCAAAGAGGGTAGTAAAATAGTAAATATATGGTAGTTTAATTTGACAATTTTGGACACTTTTAAAGCAAGTGATTTGAACCAAAGTCCAGTGATTTCCAAATCCATCACCTTGGGATAGTAGTTATCTGCTTCTTCTCACACTTCATGTTTCAACCTTCAGATCAAGGAGTTATTTCAGTTTGCTTCATCTGATAGAGTTATGTTTCAGGTAAAGTCTGATTCACTTGGTGGACTTCCAAATTAGAGCCTTCTTGTGTGGCCTAAGCAGGATGTGGGCACCTCTGAAGGACAGTCTGAGTTCCAGGTTGTCTACAGCACATGGCCTGGTTTGACAACTGAATTAGTAACTTGGTCAACAGTACCTGCTTAGGAACATAATACAGGGTATATTTTCCCATTGGGGCTCTATGTAAGAAATGTTAAACAATTTTACCCAATGGCAGGCTGCCCCTCCTGGTTTACCCACCAACAGAAGTGAAATCCCCTTCTCTGAGATAAGTACTTTCCCCCGTCCCTCACGTCTGGACTTGAATTTCCATTAAGGTTGATTGAGCATCCTTGTAGAAATGTGGCAAATATGGCAAAAAAGGATTGGTCTTCTCCCTCTCCCCTCACCATTATAAATTGACCCTAGCTGAGGGGAGGTCTCCTCTGTCAAAGTAATGTTTAAGATGTATAAATAAGAGGGTTATATGTGGATTATAAGCATCAGGCAGACACACACCTCATTAAGGCAGATATTCTTGCTTCTACTAATGTCTGTCTGAGGGACAGGGGTCAAAAACAGGGAATGCTTTGATCGAGGTGTTTTATTTGGTCTTTTGGATGATTGTACTCCCAGGGTGGCTCAAGTCTCACCCTTCAGTAATGTAGGGTTGAAAGACATATCCCCACCCAAAACCTGTGTCCTAGAACTCCCTCCAAAGATGGAATCATAACCATAAGCACAGAGGTTTCAATCTACAACCCATCACAAATGCATATGGACAATAATTGACTAAATTCCACTGCCTCATCCGTTTCCTCAGGAGACGCTGGTGAACGTGAACTATCAATCTTTTCATGCGCAGTCCAGTCCTAGGTCGGATGCACCACCAGGCAGTAAAGTGTAAGGGAATGTAAGAGGTCACTTTCTCTGTCCTCCAGGGTCACAACATCCAGAAAATCCAGAGGACAGGAAGCAAGCTGGAAACTTGGGCAGGTTTTTGATGTTTTGATATGGAGCAGAATTTCTTCTTCTCTGGTAAAGCTGTTTTTACTTTGACGACACTACCAAATAATTGAGAATTATATCACTTACTTATATCAACTAATCCCATATGTTAATCACATCAACAAAAATAGCTTTATAGCAACCTCTAGACTAGCCTTTGATGAAATAATTAGACACCAGAATTTAGCAAATTGGAAACATAAAATGAAAACATCAGAATCATCTTTATTAAATAACATCTTACTACTTCAACCCTCAAATTCCTAGCTCCCTTACCCTTTGTTTCCCATAGAATTTATAATCATCTCTTATAATATGCATTTGCTTGTGAGTTATGTTGTAGTTCTTGCAGTTAGATGTTATTAGAGATGTTATTTACTCAGTTTTGTTCACGACTATATTTCAGGAAGCCCTGGTGGTGTTGTGGGCCGCTTACCACAAAGTTGGTGGTTCGAACCTACCAGCTACTCTAAGGGAGGACATTGAGACTCTGTGCCTGTAAAGACTTAAATTCTTAGAAACTCTTACACTGCCTTATAGAGTTCCTATGTTTAAGAAATAACTCCATGGTGTTGTCCTCATCCTTCATGATGTTGATCCCCCTGCCCCCCTCCTTCAGTCTCTGTCCTAGTCTATTAGCCTACACATGATGCAAAAGACAGTTTCCTGCCTGTATAGACAGGAGCAGCCTGGGGTCTCCTCACCAAGATACTGTGGACTCCTAAGCTGGAGTCACATGGGTCTTATATCACCTTAGACTTCCAGATTCTGATTCCTTCACACCCTTCCCTGACCCCTACCCTCTATCTGGTCTATTAATGGAGGTTTGGCTGTCAATTTATGTCCCAGTGGATGTTATCTAGATGCATCCCTCACTTCTAAAATGAATCTTGTAAGCATAATCGTAGTGGATTAGATGATGTGTTTCTTTCTGGAGAATCATGGGTCTGGAATCAGTTGGGAGACACTGATTCATGAACTACACATGCTTTGGGATGTGGCTCAGGCCAAAAGAGCTGGCAGTTATTCTTTGCAGAAAGATTTTTGCAATGGAATTCTGGTAATGTTGAAGACAGGGTGATAAGAGATGCAAGAATGAGACTGAATGGCCAATATCTCTCTCCTAGGTTTGCCTGATGTACCATCTCATTCCCTGTGCTCCTTGGGTTAAAGAGGAAGCTTTCTACTCCTTAAGAGTTACATCTCTGAAACCCACAGAGGTGATTCCACATGGTTCTATCGGGTTGTTATCAACTCGATGGTAGTGAATTTGGTTTTCTGTTTGTTTGTTTTTAATATCTAGGCAGTGAGTCCTAGATCTTTTAAACCATTCATGCACCTGATTAAAATTTTAAAATCTTCATGTTTTCCAAATGTTGGAGACCAAGTTCAAATAACTGTCCTGTTTTGCAAAGTCCTTTGAAACTTTCATAAAACTATCATCCCACCCTTATATTTCATCCTCCCAGCTTTAGTATTTCCATGTATTTATTAATATTTTTTCTCCAATTTTTCTCACTATATACTTCTCCTTTACTTGAAAACAATCAACTTCTTTCTTTTATACTTAACTTTTAGGTTGAATGGAAATTTATATTTAGGCTTTGGTATGATTCTCATAATATTACAGGCAGTTCATTGTCTTCACACTTGTTTATTATTTCTGGAGTCTGTATCACAGTGACTTCAAATGGGTCTGGAATCATTTTGACTTAGTTAAAACTGTGGTCCCAGTATGCTCAGTGTCTTTGATCTTGTGCAATCAAGTTATGTAAACTTCAGTTTCTATCAATCCTTAAATTGGGCATATTAGAATCTACCTAGAATTCTCATAAAGATAAGGAAGATAACTTATGAACTTGATTCTGGTACTTACTGCAACACAAAATTGCTCATATTTGACTCTTAGCAACTTAAGCATAATATATTTATTTATATTTTCAATGTCAGTGCATAATTATGGCTCAGTATACAATCAGAGCTAACAAAATCTGGTTGAATTTATTTATGTTGAACTTTATCAATGTGTTTGGAATATCTAATTAAGAAATAATGTAGAATGCATTTTGATTTGATTTTAACTCCAAAAGATCAACAGAATGTGAAATAAATGATAATGAACATTTTTAAAGTGGTTTTACATGCTATTATTTATATGCTACTTCAAATATGTCATATACTTCTTAACTCATCATGCAGACTTCAGGTCTTCAACGTTATATCACACATATGCCATTATTTCATTTTGAAAATTTATATAAAATGAATCCAATTTATTCTAAGAAGAATTTCAAATATGAACTCTATTCTCTGTGATTTTTCGCTGGTTTAAAACAAAAGCTAAGTGCTTTCATTTTCAGATAACGATGACACTCTTCTTGAGGTCCTTTGAAAATGTATTTGAGTAAAGAACTCTTGATAATCCAGGTTTGTGTCTTGTAACATTAATGCCAAATTCACAGTATAGCTTAAATAAGTAAAGATGGAATTATAAGCTATTGGCAACCTCCACTTTTGGGAACTAGAACATGTTTTTATAGAATGTGCTCTCGAACAATTTCTAGAGGGAAAATTATTAGAATGAAATGTTGATGAGCAGAAAAGTCAGATTCTTCAACACGTCCTTCACTACCAAATCAAAACCTATGCTCACTGCCATCAAGTCAATTCCAATTCACAGCGACAATTTAGGACAGAGTCTAAGTGTCCCTATGGGTTTACAAGATTTCAACTATTTATGGGCATAGAAATCAAGTCTTCCTCTACCAGAGAAGCTGGTGGTTTTGAGTTACTGACTTTTCAGGTCAGGTCAAACACCTAAGTGCTACGCCACAAGACATCCTAGCCTTCACAATGGATCCACCTAAATATATCCAGGTATTTGCTTGACAGCTCGAACTGTGAGCTACAGAGGTCTACCCAATTCAACATTTTCATATCTGAATTGATATTCTTTTTATTTAACATTTTGTTAGCATTTCATGCATATACCACACAATTCAGTAATTCAATCATCTTAAGAAGAGTTGCATAATTATCACCATATTCAATTCTAGAACATTTTCTTCTCCTTATAGTCATTGTTATCCATGTTTATTTTTCTAATTGTGGCAAAAATATACCCACCAGAATATTCTCCAATACCACAACTTCTACTTGTATCCTTCAGTGCCATTGCTCATGCTCTTCATGTTGTATAACCATTACTGATATCCTTTTCCCAAATTATTCTTCCACCATTAACATAACTTCAATGCCCCGTATGCAGCAGCTCTTACTCCTTGACATATGGTAGTCATTGGTCAAGTTTGGTTTCTTCATTGCTTTTTGTTCTCATGACTTTTTAAATATAGTATTCACATATCAAACACTTCTGCTGTTAAATTGCTTTTATAATGAGTTGTATATACATAATCACAATCAGTTCTAATTCTCCCTCCCCCCTCCCACAGTCCTTGTTTGCATCCCAAATCCCCCCACCCTTCCTACCTTCCCCTCCTCTACCCCTCCACCTCCTCAATAAATCCTTGCATTGGTTGTTATCTCAATGCATATACTTCTTCTGTGTTTCATAAGCTGGGGAATTCTACAAAAACAATATAAAGCAAAAACAAATTAAATGGCAAGGATAAAATTGTAATAATATAAAGATACAAATACAATTAATGAACAAGAAGGAAAAGGCCACCATGAATATTTAAACAGGCAGAGGAAGTTTTTTATCATGGAACAAGCAAGAAATACTTGAGCCTGGAACAAAATTCAGGTTGGGTCAAAAGGGAGGTCAGTTGACCATGTATCAAATTTGATCCAGCATAACATGTTTAAAATGATCTCTGTCTGACAGTTAAACTGTTTGAGTCCCTTTCCTGTGGGTAGAGGGGATCTTCCAGAGGCATAATCTGACTAGATTCTCTGCAGATGGGCTTTGAGCTCCCACTGTCCTCCATAGCTCTCTATACATTGTTCACATGGAAGCTCTGATACTGTTCCTTTCATCGTATCTCTTTTTGTCATTGTCATCTTTGGATCACCCCAGTCGTTGTGCTTTTACCATGTGCACTTAGTTGATGACACACTTAGAGAGTTTCTTGTTTGAATGCTAGCCTGCTAGCCCAGACACTAGTGGAGAACCAATCACCATCTGCTCTCTTCACCCAGCTCTGCTGTACCACTGATTGTTTCATGAAGGTGAGTATTGAGCAGAGCCATGTTATCAGAACTAACCTCTTGGGTTGGGACTAGAGTGGGATCCCAGAATCCATCTGTAGATGCATGACTCTGGTTTACGTTGGTGGTTGAATTATGAAAAAAAAAAACAGAACATCACTCCACTGCCACCGCCAACAGTAACAAACCAACCAACAAACCAAAAACAAGCAAACAAAATCCCAAAGAAACAAAAAGAAAAACATCACTGTCAATCATCCCTCCTGAGGAAAAGGCACTTGTATTGATAACATCAATAATTTTCCCAATGACATAGAACCCCAGACACTGTTGGGACCTAGAGAAGAATTGAGTGAGAGGCTTGCATCCATCAAGTTATGTGCAGAAGACACCATGCTGCTGATAACCTGGGACAGGGACAGCTACCTCCATAGCTGTCACGGGATGCTGCGAGTGTCGGCTTCATTCCCACCCAGTTGTGGATAGTATGACTTTTCAGTTTGTTTCCTTCTGAAGTCCTTGACTTTGCCATTCAGTGGGTTCCCCTCAAAGTAGAATGCTGACTGTGCTGTCTGTACTCTGGAAGTTCTGTAAAGAAGGAAAGGGGCCGGGCAGCAGTTTACATGGTCTCTTGTAGTCTTTCTTTCTCAGCTACTTAATTGCAAGAAGTGGGTGGTCCGGACATCCAGAGACAAGTCCTAAGTGAAATTGGAACCAAGGGTTGAAAAGGCTGTGGAATGTAACCACTCTCCTCTTTCCAGCATTTCTCCCTCAGTCTCTTCACATGTCTGCCTCTGTATGAACTACTATGCACTATCTCTTCATGAAGATGAGTGCGCTAAGATTCCTGAATAGTCTTAACTTTACTCAAGACACCAGCAGTAACTATCTTTTAATATTATTTCCAAATTGCTAGAAGAAAGAAGCACAACAGTATAGCAAGAAAACATTTACCTTTGTCCAGTCAGCCATTGACAGAGAAATGGGGAAAAGTAAATTAAACCTGACCTTAAGTACCCACGCCTATGAATCAAGAACTAAATTTCCATGAAGAGGTGCCATGAGCTGTTCAAAACTGCACAAGTGTGCCTATTTAGATATAATAGCCCTGTATAGACAAAGTAACCTAAAGGACAAGACTGGGCTTTAGACGCTAGTAGCTTTGAGTCAAGATAGAAGTTAGGTTGTAGGATTAAAAAAAAGAATTTTGTAACAGGGAGATAAAAAGACAGAACAAAACCAGACAAACATTTTCAATAATATTGTATGAAGTTACTTTGTATGTCTGTGTTTCTTCTTTTAAAAATCATTTTATTAAGGGCTCATACAACTCTTATCACAATCCATACATCCATTCATTGTATCAAGCACATTTGCATATTTGTTGCCGTCATCATTCTCAAAACATTTTATTTCTACTTGAGCCCTTGGTATCAGCTCCTCATGCTCCCCTCCCTCCCCTCCCCCACCTCCGTGACAAACCCTTGATAATTTATAAATTATTATTTTGTCATGCCTTACACTATCTGACATCTCCCTTCACCCACTTTTCTGTGATTTAAGATAATTTTTTCAACATATTATTTACCATAGGAAAGTTCTTGCTATGCTGCTTAACATGGTATTTTTAAAAGAGTCACCTTATAACCATAGGGAATTTTTATAGTACTATGTTGTTGTTTCAGTACAGTTATCTAATAAACTACCTAATAACTTATTGCATAGTAACTCAGAATACAATACATTTCCTATAAATTACAAGAGTACTTGGAAAAGCATTTTGATTTTTGTTTTTGATATCATGTTATATGCCTTGAACTGTTATTGTACAGAAAACAAATGTTATCCTTGCTTTTGACATTGTTGGCAAAGCAACAATAGAGTCTTCTATTATTTAATCATGTCATTATAAGGAGAAAAAAAATCTACTAAGAGACCAAATAGTGTGTGGGCAAGCTAAATTTTCAAATATCAACAGATATTAGTCCATGTTCTTAAAAATCCATAACAGATGCACATAGATAAGTAAATGATTTCAACCAGTTGATAAGTCATCAAGGCCAATTTTTTGTATTTTTCAAAATCAACTCATTTTTGTTGGAAACGACCTAATCTACTTGTCTATCAGAGATGACTGAGAATGTATGCTTCACCAAAGGTGCCACAGGCATTTAACTTGATCATTGAAATCTGTAAAAAATACCTAAAAAGCAAAAAAAAAAAACCATGATCATAAATAGAAAAATACGGTCCCACTTTGTATTCGAAATTTGGATTGTACGAAGTTTGAGTAGAGGTCTTTTGTCCGGAGCCATGAGGCCCGGCCATTTGCTTGGAATTTACTAGCCTGAGCTCTGGGCATTGTTCTACCCCAGCCTACGTGACAGAGCACTGCAGCTGTAAAGCTTGAGCAAACAAGGGTTAATGCTCTCTAGATAAGCACCCATTTCCTGCATCCCTTTGTTTGGGCAAAAGATCGTCTTCCCCTATGCTTGATTTGCATGTACATACCACTCCTCTGCGTACCTAATTGAAGACTGTAAGCCCTTACTGACTCATGGGCAGGGCGCGCTCCCCTGAACTCCCTGATTGGCCTGTTGCCAAGGTAGCCTAATCTGCATGTGAGGCTGAGGCTGCCCCCTTGGCTGGCCCTTATAAGTTGTGACTCTTTGTTCATTAAAACAGGACTTGATCAGGATATTGTCTTGTCCTCATTCTCCGTGCCTCTTGTACCCCCCAATTCCCACTCTCTCCCCCAGGACCTACGGTGAAGGTCCCGCTGGCCGGGACAGTCTTTTCTAAGTGAAGGTAAAGGAAGAAAATGGAATTTACTTTTGTGTGTGCCTGTTTGTTCCTGGAAATCTTCTAGGTGAACACTGTTCCTTATTTGTCAGGTGTTGTTTTGCTGGCAGGGAGAGGAGAGATAGGTGAGGTATTTTTCAAAAGTTACTTAAAGCAAAAATTCAAGATAACATGAAGCATATCCATAAAAACCATTCCTAATGCAAACATAAAAATTAAGTTACTATCTCAATATATTTTTAAAAAATAAATTATTTTCATTAACATCTGGCATATGTATTTTAAACATTTAAACAATGAATTATAATACAGAGAATATGAAAACAAACTTTTAAAATTAATAGTCTCAGAGAAAAACATTGATATTTGGTACATAAAATTCCAGCCATTGTTCTATGCAAGTAAATATATAAAAGGTAAATTAATGTATTAATAAATGTATTTAAGGAGAAAATATTTTTATACAAATAGTGTCATAATTTAGATATTATTTAAGCATCAAGATTAAGTTTTATGTGAGGTGTTACATATACTATGTAAAAATACAACAAAGTAAACCTGAAGGAATGTTTAAATTTTTGAGATTATTTTAGAAAATGAAGATACAATTTTTACCAAAATATCGGTCTAAGAGTGAGACATACACTGAATAAAATAAACATGTGCTTATGCTTTTTTATGCTCTTAAAGTTAAAACTGCACATATGTTTTTACTCTGCATTTAGATAGTAAATATTATGAAAGAAGCATGGACATATGGAATATAAATACATATTCACATCTCTTACATTTCTGAGGGTACTTCATTCACAGGATTCATAGAATAGTCATTATGTTGTATTTCCTACATTTAAAAAAATATTAGAGACTGTCTGCTGGATGCCAATAGATTTGAAATGAATCTCTGGGGCTTGTAACACTTGCGCTCCCTTGTCTCCTTCATAAGGTTGTAGATTTTTCTTCACTGTCTTCTGGTAGAGAATGCTACTGACATAAAATCTAACATTAAGCAGGTAGGCTGTTTTTTCTTTCAGTCTAGTACATGATTTGCTATTTTAGCCTGTTCTTTTTGTAAAGTCTTTAACTTTGAAAAGCAATCACTTGAAAAGAACATGTCTAGGTGTTGGGTACTCTGTCTCACATGCTCTTTCAATTTTGGGAAATGTTCTTGATGAAATAATTTTATATAAATGTTTGATTATCCAACTCAGGATTATTGAAGATCTTTATGTTTGATCATCTGTATCTATTTTTCATATTCATTATCTTTTCTCCAAATGTGCCTTTTTCTATTGCATCAAATATTTTTGGTTGTTGTTATAAATTTGACTTTTAGTGCATATTTCTAACCAATGCAGTTTTGATGTTATAGTTGTAATTGTATCCTTAAAAATGCAACCTCTTAATTTATCCTATTGTTTTGTTTTTTATCTCCTCATTGAGCTATTTTGCTTTTTTAAACTTATGTTCTTATTTTACAATATGAAACATTTTTTGAAATACTTCTTAGGATGTTTCAAAATGTACGTTCTTCTAGACTAAATATTTTATCTGTCTCTGGCTTGACACTCTTCTTTCTTTTACTGTTACAGTATGTTAGCCTACCTGCCATCCTGTTCCTTTTCATTCTCTCCAGTCTGTGGAGCACTGTGCAGAACATTTGCTTATTCCTTTCGGTTAATGTCATGAATTGCTGCCAACTGGGCTATGATACATGGCAGGCATATATAAGACAATAAAACAGGATCTGGTACTTCTCCATCTCCATGACCTTTGATATGTTTTGAATTCATTGCTCGGTTTACAGTGTCAATCTGTAATATGGAGTAGTCCCTTCCCATCCACTGATCTCTACTGTAATAAATATGATGTTATTTTCTAAAGATTGGTTTTTCCTTTAATTTTATTTGGGGGATCATACAGCTCTTTTCACAATCCATCCATCCATCCATTGTGTCAAGCACATTTGTGCATTTGTTGCCATCATCATTCTAAAAACATTTGCTTTCTACTTGAGCCCTTGGTATCAGCTCCTTATTTTTCCCATCCGTCACACACTTTCCTTTCCTCATGAACCCTTGATAATTTATAACTTATTATTTTGTCAAGTTACACTGTCTGATGTCTCCCTTCACCCAATTTTCTGTTGTCCCTCCCAGAGGGAGGAGGTTAAATGTAGATCCTTGTAACCGGTTTCCCCTTTCTACCCCACCTTTCCTCCACCCTCCCAGTATCGCCACTCTCACCACTGGTCCTGGGTGTTCATCTGTCCTGGATTCCCTGTGTTTCCAGTTCCTATCTGTAGAGATTGGTCTTTTCTGATGGTGTGTACCCAGAGCAAGCCAGCATCTCATTTCTAAAGCATGTTTTGTTTCCATTTCTTCTAAGATCAATGTGTTTGTTCTAGTGGCAGTCCATACTCTGTTCTATATTCTTCCCCAGTGTGACAATTTGAATACATCAATTACTGTTTTTTCTTCTTTTTACACTATTCAGATATAACACATGTAGGAGATTACTATACTGATAGATCATGGCTCAGCTGAGACATAGCTTAGTAATAAAAGTTACATTATACCTTTGCTCTTTAACTTTAGAGACATCTTGTGCAGATCCTCCCATACAGCATACCACTTGAATTTTTTGCCTGCTGCTTCCATAGACATTGATTGTTGTAGAATTAATATCTATCTATTAATCAGTTAATTCTACTCAAGTAAAATTAATACCTGATAACTTCTAGTTCTTCACTTATCATGATGTTATTAATTGGTCTACACATGAGGACTTTTGACAGAATACAGAGGTAAAAATAAGGGAAATGGAAACTTCATTATAGAGATGTGGAAGTATAATTAACACATATATATTCCACAAACACATGCGTATATCTAAGGACAGGGCCTGGAACCAAGAACTCCTCACTAAGAAATCACAGGAAGTATTCATAGCATCCATACCTGGGTTTTACACCATTGTCTATGGAAAGAAACCAGAATTTTTAAAAATGATCTAATTCCATGGTGGAGACAGGGGAAATACAAGATGAACCAGAAACACTTTTTGGTGCCCAAACATAAAATTAGTTCAAATTAATCAATGTTCAATAAGAAATCTTATGTATATTGTCTGATTGTTCCTACCCCCCCTCCACACATGCACAAAGTTACAAAATTACCAAGAAATAAAGGAGATTGATAGTTATATTTCATAGAAATCACCTAAATCAAAATAAATATCCCCAGTAATTTAAAAATAGAAGGCTATAGCACCTACTAAGATGCAATGTATAGTACACACACACACTTACCACCATCTTTTCTATGCCAATTCATCGCAAACCTATCGGAGAGGAGAGAACTGCCTTGTAAGTTTCTGAGATTATAACTCTCTATGGGAATAGAAAACCCAGTCTTTCTTTGTCCCACCAGCTGGTGGTTTTGAACTGCTGATCTGCAGGACTGCAGCCCAACTCGTAACAACTCTGCCACTGAGGCTACCATAAAGAACACAGTAGTGCTGAAAAAAAATTATTTGTTCCAAGGCCGACAAGATGGTAGAGGGATTTAAGAGATCCATGGAATTAATCTATTCTGGCTGATTTAGGAGTCCTTTGGAAGGTGATTAAAACAAACAAAAACTAAACAGCAATTTTCATAGCAAATCGCATTAAAATATTGTTTATAGACCAAAATTTTCACCCCACCTTTGGAACCCAGGTGGACAGCAACCACCAGGACCGTTATCCTCCTGTTCCTGAGACCTGACTGCTCAGAGAATCCCAAATGGAGGGAGACATCACTAAACAAATCCCTTGCAATTTACAAAGGAGTCAAAATAAAGAAAATGAAAGAAAGGCTTGGGAAGTGTTTCAAGTTAGAAGAGTGTGAAGGACAGACCAATGAAATGTCACTTTGATTCTCAACTGGACTGCTCATAAAGATCACAACAGGATAAATGGTGAAATGAGTCCCCAGAATTAGATGTTAGGACAGGATCAACATTAATTTCATAATTTTGATGGTTTTATTGTAGTTTTACATTAAGAGTGATCTTGTTATAAGAAATATAAACTCGTTTTTTGAAGTGATGAGATTTGTTTGCATAACCTTATGTGGTTGAGAAAAATATCTTTATAGCATTTTTTTCATTTTTTCTTGTAAGTTTCAGACTATTGTAAAATAAGTCTCTAAATGCATAAATACTTATTCATTCCTTTTCACAGGTGATGATCTTTTGAGTCGCCCTGTTTTCATCCAGGAGCCCGAAGATGTCATTTTCCCTTTGGACTCATCCCACTTGGGAATAACTCTCAAGTGTGCTGCGCATGGTTACCCTTTTCCGCGCTACAGGTAAGGTCCTCCCACTGCTCCCGTCTGGTCCCTGAGCTGGAGCATACATACTGCGGAGAGCTTTAAACATATCAGTGAATGAATGTTGACATAGACTGCCAGGGTCAACAGGTAAACCCGCCAGCTGCTCCACGGGAGAAAGCTCAGGCGATCTGCTCCCGTACATGTTTAAAACCTCAGCAACCATTCGCAGGGCAGCTGAGTAGGCTCCATGAACTCATCGGCAGTGGTTTTAGTTTGCGTTTATACAGCTGTGGGCCCAATATGGGAATGACGATATGAACAGTTCCTCCGAGTGTGCCCTTGTACCGCTTTCCAGGCAAATAGCCCCGGCCTCCCTCTCTACCTAAGCCCTGCTCTGATTTTGGGCAGATTACTTTCGCATCTTGCTGTGAGGTACCGCTGAGTAGTCAGGACGCGTAGCAACCGGGGCTACACCACCCTTCCCCACAATTGTTCTTAGGTTTGAGCCCATTTTTTTCAACCTCCTGCCAATCCATCAATCTCATCGACGGCCTTTACCAAGCATGATGCCCTTCTCCGGGGACTTTACTGTACCGATGACATGCCCAAAGTGGTCAGACTAGCGTCCTGGCCTCTGAGGCGCATTCTGAATCTCAAACAGACTGATTTGTTTGCTTTTTGCCATTCTAAGTTTACTTAGAGCCTTGCTCTTCTTGAGAGCCTTGCCCCGCGGTATCAATAGAAAGAAAAACCGAAAGCAAGATACAAGAAAGGAAGACTCCCAAACACCAGCTTATGATGCCCACCTTCCCAATTTGAGACGCTGCTCGTGGTTTCTCCATGGGCAATGACGGTGAAAATATTCCCGAGAAAGGTGGTGTTAATCAAGGCGAGGCCGCTTTCTAAAGATACAATTATGTGATCTCACTGGTATGCCCCTTCAACCAAGAAAGCACTGATTTTGAAAAAGATGTTAAAGGCATGTAAGCGTCCTTAGGACAGGAAGACAATTATGCTGAGTTACTAGAATCAAATGCTGATACTTGCTCTTCTATTAACGGTGGAATCATGAGAAAAGATCAATAATGCTTTAATTCTTATTTGTAAATTTACATGAATGGCAGATTTTTATACTTATTGTGGATGTAATTCACACATTTATAAATATACACATGCATAAAATATGGCCATGTAATACCACAACCAAACGCACTACCACTGAAATGTATAGGCTCCCCGAGCCTTTAACTTTCACAGGCGCATATAGCCTCATCTTTTTCCGTCAAAGCGACTGGTGGATTCAAAGTACTGATCTCACATTAAACAGCTCAGCTTGTAACCCATAGCCTCACTTTTAATGGTCAAACCTACTCATGTTGACATGACTTCAGGAACATATATATTAAATGGCAAAGTAATTATTATGACTCTGGGTGTTTTAAACTTTTATAAGGTCTTAATTATTGTGGTGAAGATGAAAACCACATACGTAAATAGTAACAATTAGTAAGTTGCAGTAAAATGGAATGTTGATCTTATCAACTTTCCATTTTACTGCAACTTAAAATTGTTACTGTTTTTGAATGTAAATATTTATTCTTAAATTGCAATTTCATTAAATCAGTTAAGTACACTAAACTAGAATCCATTCTCTTCAATCTTATATTTTATAGACCTAATTTCAAAATTTTCTTTTCACAAAAAATGAACTGAGGAACCAATTCATTCTGTTGCACAGACTAGAACTTCTCTACTTGCAGGACAGAGTGTCTAGACGGTGCAAATGGTGAACACATTAAGCAACTAGTTGAAAATTTGGAGTCAATTCTCCAAATGGTGCCTTAAGAGAAAGGCCTGCTGAACTACTTCTGAAAATCAGCCATTGAAACCCCAAGGGAGCTCAGTGCTACGCTGACATAGGGTCTTCAAGAGACATAGCTGACTCACAGGCAACTTTTTGTTTGTTTATTTGTTTTAGCTGTAGGTAACCCAAATCAATGAAACACACCTGTAAAGGGAAGATCACTCATGTCACACATTGGTTCATTCATCTCAAAGGTTTTGTTTTAATATCCCTTAAATACTGTGCAGTGTTATTTAACATATCATCTGCTCTATAAGCATCAGATTGCCATAGTTTTCAAATATACCTAACATATGAAGTTGAAATTCTATTTTCAAGAGCTAATTTAATTTACCACACGATTTGGACAAATTTGTTAAAGAAGGAAAGAATACATGGATTCCTATAAAATATGGAGCAATTGCTAAGTAGGATAAATTAGTAAATAGAGGTCGCAATTATATAAAAAATGTTTTGACATGTAGGAGAGACAAAATATATAAAGCAGTGCTTCTCCACATTATTTACTAAAAAAATTTGTCTATAAAGAAATAGATGTCATGAAAAGCCTCAAAACCCAATGGCCAGTTACTGTGGCTTATTTCTACTCTAGTAATATGGCTTAGCTCATTTCAAGTATTATATTCTAAGTAGTCTCAGACAAAGGTTTTAAAAAAGAGAGTGAAATAAGAACAGAGTTTAATGCTTAAATGTCAGACTTAGACCTAGTGTCATTTGTAATAAAGTAAAAGACAAAGGGAATTCAGATACTGTATGTGGCAATAAAATATGAACATTTAGCTTTAGCATGGCCCTTTCTTACTTTAATTTGATAACAAAACTTACTAATGGCCATATTCACCTTAGGAGGCCTGGTGGCAAATTCTTCATGAGATACATTGTTTGAAATTCTTTGGAGATAGTATGATGCGATGTAAAAGATATTGTAAGTATGCAGTTCTAGTCACAGCTGCCTGTTGGACCATGCTTGATCTTGATAACATACTCCTGTCTTCCCCGGCACCATATTTCTAAATTGTAAAGTATGGGATAGACTTAAGTTTGCTTTTTCTCATTTTAGGAAATAAAACCTTAGGGATGAAAAATATGTGTGATTAATAGCATATCTTGAGAAGTAGTTAAAAGCAATATGTCTAATGTTACTTCCAGTGTAGTAAACACCTTTACAAACAGAATTTAAGTAAAACTAGAAGACAAAGAAATGCATGTCAAGTCTCGACAGAAACATTCCCATAAAAAGTATTTGCTTTTATAACTTTAAAGCAATTTTTCAAAAAGCTTGAAGTAGAGAAGTAAAATGTGTTGTTAAAAGATGGTGTGTTGGTGAACTTATTGTACCTGCAAAAGTGTATTAGAAAGTTCTACAGGCAACACTAACAAGAGATAGATAACTGATAGAAAAATTTATACATACATTTATGCCTGCATACTGTCCCTTCTGACAACCTCTAACTGCATATACATCTGTTTTTCTAACCCCTTAAAGTCTATTCTATTAAACAGTTGAAATACATGCAATGGTTCATAATTACAAATGGGTCTTTCTTTTTTATGCTCAACAAAATGACTGTTGTCACTATTGTTATGTTAAAATACTTTAGCTTATCTGGAAGTGTTTAAAGTTTCTTTTTTATTTTTTTAAATGAATACAAGTGGATCCTATATACTATTTATACTAAGAAAAAACCTTTGACGAACTGACATTAGATAGCAAGATTTCCTAACTATCCCATGTCCAACAGGGTACCTAAAAAACTTGGAAAAAAGCTGCACTGATCAGAGTTTTCATAGTACGCATTATTCTCACTAGTGGAGCATCAGCAACTCGCTCTGAGCTAGTGCACCCAGTGGCCTTGCCTGGGAAAGTCCTCTTTGGTCACCATGAATTTTTTTCATAAAAGTACTTTTCTTGAATCTTATTTTTTTGTGATGGCTGACTTAAGAGAACAGTGTGTCGCTGTGAAATTTTGTTTCCTGCTTGGGGAAAATGCCGCAGAACTGTTGTGATGTTGAACACAGCTTACAAGGAGAGTGCTATAGGAAATAACCCAAGTGTTTGAGTGATTTTCTTGTTTCAAAGAAAGTGAATTGTCAACTGATGACAAACCTAAATGTTGACAAAATTGGTGTATTTGTGCTTGAAGACTGGCAATGGACCACTGAAGAGATGGGGAAGATATCTGGACTATTGTGGAGCTTGGTTCCGTGAATTTCCGGAAAGATTTGAGGATGTGAAGGGGCACTGCAAATCTGTGCCTCCGGTTCCAACTGAGCAGGAAAAAGAGCATTGAGTGGAAACAAGCCATGCTTTTGAAGGGCAGCTCTGAATTGACCCAGATTTTTTCCCCAAGAGACATGGTGCTAATTTGTATATAGATAGATGATGTAGATATAGATGTGAGGAGGCTAGCGCATTCAGGATTCTTTCCACCAGGTCAGACTGTTAGTCAAGCTTTCTATTTATAAGTTCTGAAACAATTGCATTACAGTGTGAGACAAAAAGGCCTTATTTGTGGCAAATGAGTGGTAGAAACAGTGAGGAAAAAAATGAGGGAGGAGCTGCCAGCCAACCAAACAGATGAGTTTGAAATTTTTTGCCAAGAATGGAATTGCAGATTTGACAAATGTAGTAAGTGTAATGTTACTTTGAAGGTGATTAGGCTGTTTTTTAAAATATTAAATTCAAAACTTTGAAAATTTTTCTACTTTATTTTTAGTCTCCCCTCAAATATACAAATTTGACTTGGAGACAGACTTAGCGATGGAATTAATCCTTAACCCAGAGACTGTCAACTCATATAACGTTCTGTTTCACACCATCAATTGTGGATGTTAAGTAACTGTATATATATATATATATATATATATATATATATATATATATATATATATATATATATATATATATATATATATATATGAAAAATAAGAGGAATGAGCACCAGAGGTTTTTTTAAGGGCCTGGTTCACAAGATTGTGAGGACACTCAGCAGTGAGGCCTTTAGAAGCAGGCACTAGAAACTCCAGCAAACATCTTGGTGGCCAGGTGAGGAACTATAAACTCCAGTAGGACGTCTCTGTGATGTAATTTTGAGGCAGGTTCCTTTCTTCTCAGGAAACCTGTCTTCGTCCCTAACATCTACAAATGATCACGTGTGACCTCTCAGTCTGGGAAGGCTAATCTGCTTTACTTAATGTCCACCGAATCGAATGTTAATCCAAGTAAAGCTCTTCATAGCAGCATTTAAACTCGTGTTTGATTTTTTAAGTGGACATTAGCCTAGCCTAGTTAAAATAAAATTAGCCATCAAAATGTTTCTATGCAGTTAAAAACCTTGTCGGTGATTCACCCTCTGATGTCTGTTAGGCCTAATCTGGTTTTCAACATTTTCTATGTTTTTTTGCTTTTTGCTTCTGTATATTGGGGTTTATCTCAGATGTGTTAGGTCATTGGGAGTCACCCTCTTGAATTTTTGTTACATATTTTTCAGTATAGGGGACTAGGATTGATGAGCAGCAAGTAGAGGGGCAGCAAGTAGAGCCAGAGTTTCTGGGGGAGCACAGTGCTGGGAGTGCTGGGGTGCAGTGGTGAGGGGGAAGTTAAAGGGAGCTGATGTCAAGGCATTCAGGAAGGAAAATAATGTTTTGAAACTGACTTTCGTAACAATTGTACAACACTGCTTGATATGATTGACCTATGGAATGATATGATATCTGTATTAACTCCCAATAAAATGTTTTTAAAAATAAAAAAGGTCTAGTGAAATTCTTTAGTAGTGAGTAATTTCAGCTCAGAACAAGATTTTTTGAGTAGAAATGAAATAAAGACATCAAAACATGATTTCTTCATTGGATCCACTATCTTTCAATATCCATTCGCCACCATCACCAGAGGTAGCTCTTTCTTTAAATTGGTCCAGTCTATTTTAGTCATCCTTATGAAAACCAAGGATGAGAGCCTCCAGGATGGATTGCAACTCAATGTAAACAAAAATACTTATAACTAGAATAATAGACATTATGATAAAGAACAGATTGGAGTTGTCAAGTATTTGCTTTTATTTAGATTCACAATCAATGCTCAAACAAGCAGTGGTCAAGAAACCAAACAACTTGATTGGCACTGAGAAAATCTGCTGCAAATGAGCTAGTTAAATATTTAAAGAACAAGGATATTGCTTTCAAGACCAAAGTAAGTCTGACCTACTTACAGCCATGGTATTTTCGATTGTTTCGTGTGGATATGACAGTTGGACAATGAATAAGAAGAAAGGGGGAATATGCTGCTTTTGAGTAATGGTGTTTGTTAGAGAAGAATGTTTGAACTACCAGAAGAACAAACTTTGTCGTGGAAGATGCACACTCAAAATGCTACTTAGAAGCAATGTGAAGATTTGGTCTTATATGTTTGAGATATGTTATTAGCCTTGATGCTGAAAAAATTTTAGCAGAATTTCCAAATTAAGATTGAGTAAGAAAGGCCTGGAAATCTAATCCTATATCAAACAAATAAAAACCCTATGCTCACAAAAGCCTTATCCTAATGTACATGAGTTCACTACAGGTCAGGCCTGACGTGGCAGCAAATAACAATAATGAATTATGAAAATATTCGATTTTTGGATCCTTTCTTAAGGTTCAGTGAGGGGGCCATAAATACATTGTGGTAGTTACATGATCTGGTGTCAGTTTTAGGATTCAGAGTGAAGAGATGGAGTCTAGCCTGTCAACCAAGTCATACCCAGTGAGGCCTTTGTGTGGTCATGGCCTTCTCCTGAAATTTCTGGGAACTCCTGTATTCTTCTCTAGAGGTGGGAGACACACTCTGTCTCTTCTCAGTACCTGCAAGAAATTCTTGTTGACAAGCCACATGGAGGCAGGCTGTTCGCAACCAGAGCATCAAAGCTGAAGAAATGGCACTGTAACACCTCTACTGCCACTGGATCCACAAGACTTTTTACCCACTGCCTGTGATGTTCCTACATTCGGCATCATTGCATATGTTGCGTGACTCTGAAGAGAGATTTATAGATTAGTACTGGACATATGGGCTAATATCAGACTTATGGACTTGGACTGGAGTGGGCTAGGATGCGTTCTCAATGTACATTCACTCTTGTATGTAAAGTTCTTTCTTATACACATACAAGTGTCTATGAATCTGTTTCTCCAGTCAACCCAGATTAACACATATGTACTTATAGCAAGCCCTTCATTTTGAATCTGTTACAAGGCCTACTTTAGAAATCCATTGAAATATATGAACATACACAGGCAGTAAACAAACATAACCCCAAAGCATCATATCATGGGCACATAACTAAGAATAGCGAATGATGTAACCCAGCAAAAGGTCATGCTATTTTTCATGATTCATTATTTTCCTGTAGTACTATGACATCCGTATACTTAGAACAGTCATTTAAAGCATATTTCCTAATATGCATTATATGAAATAACTCTTAGGTATGCAAATCCATCAGTAAAATGTGTATGGCAATTGCTTGAATTCCTTAATGTTGTTTCTCCATTTATTTAAACATATTAATTAGATCAAAGCTCACACTAGGAGTTCAACCCATGATCTATATGCATGGTTTAAAAATCACTGTACCAAAGTGATTAGAATGATTATAAAGATACTGTGAAAAATCCATTTGTTGCAGCTGAACCAACAACTTTGAATTTGTGTTGAAAAACAATTACCAACCTTAATTAGGAGCATGTAATGATGACAGCAGTTATTTCAGTGATTGATTCCAAAACTAAAGAGAGCTGGCAAAGAAGTGCTGTATATCCTTTGCCTTGTAAATAAATGCGAGCATGAAGGTCCAAAGATCATGTCCAGTAAGCAAATTATGAAGCATAGTATTACAGAACTGGCAGTGAGAATACTGGGGCCTTGAGACAGGTCTGTGAAAAAAATGTTTTTCTCCTTTTTCCCCCATTGCCCTAACATTGAAAATAATAAACAGTCTAGATGTGTTCCTCTTAAAAAAAAAACTGGCAGAAAATCCAGGAAAATTAAGTACGCTCTTTTTTGGTTTGTCAATGGTTGTCTTAAAACTCTTTTAATAAGGAGCTGGTGTACCTGAGAATTGGTTAAATAATTTAAAGTGATAGAGTTTGTTCAAGACTTCTTTGACCCATCAATTCTCATTTTACATAGGGAAGGGAATCGCCTAAATCCAGCCAACTTTCTTATTTGGACAGACACTTTCCAAAATACACTTTAGCATGCTTATAATGGCATTTAGAGCAATTCGGTAAAATGTCACTCCTCTCCGACAATTATTCATGACCTCACTAAAATATTTTTAATAGGATCTGAGTATGAAATAAAGAATCAAAGCAAAGTGGGAAAATAAGTTAAATCACGGCTTGGAAGTCACCTATATTCATTTGCAAGATGCCAGTCACATATTATTTTCCCAATAACTGATTGTCTTAATTCAATTTTCAAATGTCTGTCTCTCTAAGTGACCACACAGCTTGTAGGAATATATCCTATTCAATCTGCAATATTCATGTCAAAACGCCTGAGGGACTTGGTGGAAGCTAGGAGGTGCAAACTGGAAGAATGCGTTCGGTTAGAAATGATTACCGGATATTCTTTCATCCTAAAGTGACTGGGTGGAATTTCTAAAGCTATTTGTATAATTCTAAGGCCTGTCACCTAGTTTATTCTTATACTAAAGGAGGGACTATTGACTAATAGGTAAGCCAAAAGAATTTTGTGTCTTAAAATAAAAGCCTCTCAAACTGCAGTTGTTTGCTAAAGTATCATTTTAGTTTGATGTTTTTAAGCACTGTTGAAATATTTCCATTCTGATTTCTAAATAACAGACTAACAGAGACAATCATGTTATAAAGTAGTCAGGTTATTATTGTTTTGTTATCAGCCTCAAATTGCCATTGTAACATCTTTGCCGGGTTTCTTCCTGCCATTGGTAATACGCTCCTCATGGATTTCTATCTCTGAATCATTTTTACATTCAATTTTGTGGTATCGGTTGTGGATGTTCAGGTATAGTGCACTCGTAAGTCATCTGAAAAAGAAATTAAAGAATAGGATGGCCAACATTACTGGCTACATGTCCAAGTTTTATTTCTTATGCTGACAATTCTGTGCTTCTTTACATACATTTATGTGACTGTTTGTCACTTGTAAGGAGTGACAATTTTCAAATAACCTGCTTACTGATGTCACCTTTGGTGGAACTAGTAGGTTTGTTACCAATTTAACAATTGTCCTTTCCTCCTTCCTCTTCTCTCCTTTCCTTTCTGCCTTCCTTCCTTCCTTCCTTCCTTCCTTCCTTTCCCCCTTCTTTCTTTTGCCTTTCTTTCCCATGGCTACATAAAGTATAGTTTCATGTTATTTAAGACAAATAGTGCTCCATTCTGTGTATTATAGATATAATTTGATTTTTTTCCCCTTGAAGGTGGAAGCAAAATGGCACTGATATTGATTTCACCAAGACCTATCACTACAGGTTGGATGGAGGAAATTTGGCAATCAGTAGCCCCCACACAGAGCAAGATATTGGCATGTATCAGTGCCTAGCCACCAATCTCCTGGGGACAATTCTGAGTCGGAAGGCAAAGCTCAAGTTTGCATGTGAGTTTAGAAATAAAAATCAAAAACCTTTTTTTCTGTCTCTATTTTTGTCAATATAGTGTTCTTTGAATACATGTGTTAAATTTAAAAAAAGCTTTGTGAATAGTTTGTTCTCTGCAAGTTCACACTAATTTAAGGAGCTAAAATTTTTGACAGCATGCATTTTGTGATTGTAGAGTCCTTGGAACAGTATGAATCTATTTCATAAAAAGAATTGTGTGTCTTACTATATGCTGTGCATTATTTTCAAAAAGCTGTAGGCATACCTATAAAATAGGATCAAATATTGCTTTCTTCCATTCGATTTCAGTGTGCAATGTAAAGGGGGAAAGATAAGGACCGAAGTGTCCCTGGGAAGGGGGTGTTCTTCCAACAAAAGTGATCATGGGCCCACAGCTCGATGTAGGTGGGAATAAAGTGTTCGCCAAAGGCAAGCTTTAAATTATCTGTAACAATGTCCAGCTGCATCACATAAATGTCATCCAAGTAATTACCTTGTTGACATTTGGGGACATTAGCAGAAGAACATCAGACATACTGTTTCTTATATCTTTTATATATGGTGTTTTCAGGGACTGAAATGTTTCATATTGGAGCCAAGAGTAATTGCCTGAGAGTAATTATTTCTGTTGATGTGGTTGAAGTAGAAAGCTTGCATTCTGTCCCTTGCCAAGCCTTCCTTCCCTTATTCTCCCACCCTGAGGAAATAGGTAACCAAAAGGGTTAGATCTTCTAGGGGCATACAGAAAGGTCTGTGCTGTCTGTTACCTTAAGAGAATAATTCTTTTGGAATTATATTAATAAAATATATCCACAAAGTCCATTTATGGAATGATTTTAGACATCAATAGATGTTTGAATTAATACTTGCATCAGCCTCTTTCTTTAGGCATATGTAAAAAGGTAATTCCAAGGACTCATGGGAAATCCTTAGGTAGAAAGAATTTCCCACACTAGTGGGTACACAGGTCTACATGTTGACTCTTTAGGGGATGGTTGTGTTTTGTTTGTTTTACTGATACGATACAGATTTTTTTGTGGCATAACTAAGAACTTCAGCATATATTTTAATTTATGGGTATAAAAAGCATATGAAAACATTTATGAGCCTCAAAGGAATATGAACAAAGATTTTTGGCTGTGTTAAGACTTGTTTCTAGGTGCCATTAAGTTGGTTCTCACTCAGAAAATCTCTGCCAAACAGAACTAAACACTGCACAGTCCTGAGCCATCTTTCCCAGTGTTCCTATGCCTGATCCCCTTGAGGCAACCATTGTGCCAATCCATCTCTTCGAGACCTTTTCTCGTTTTTGCTGCTCCTCCCCTTTACCAAAGAGAATGTCCTTCTGCATGGACTGGTGTCTTCTGACAATATGTCCAAAATATGCATACTGCAGATGGTAATAAGGCTTCCTCCAATTCTGATGCCCATTCTTCTGCGTGTGATCCAGCTTCTCTGATTATTTGATTTGCATATAGATTAAGCAGATATGATGAGACACACACCTGAGATACTTTTCCTGTTTTTAAACCATGCAATATTTTCTTCTGTTATCATAAATAAGTGCCTCTTGATCTACGTACAAGTCCTGAATGAGAACAATGAAATGTTCTCGAATTCCCATTCTTCTCACGTTTATCCAGAGTTTATTACAGTCTACTCAGTCAAATGGTTTTGCATAGTCAATGAAACACAAATAAACATCTTTCTGGTATTCTCTGCTTTGAGTCAAGATCCATCTGACATCAGCAATGATATTCCTTGTTCTATCTCCTTTTCTGAATCTGGCCTGAACATCTGGCCTGTCAGTGTACTGCTTCAAATGTTGCTGAAAGATCTCCTGCAAAATTTTACTTGTGTGAAATATCAATGATATCATTCTATAATTTGAGCATTCTACAGGGTTAGCCATTTTTTGGTATGGGCACAAATATGGCTCACTTTGTCAATGGCTCAGATAACTGTCCTCCAAATTTCCTGCCATTCACAAGGGAGTGCTTCCAATGCTTTTTGTCTTTCTGAAATATTTCAATGGGTAATCCGACAATTCCTGGAATTGCTAATGGCTTTGAACTTCTTCCTCAGTCCCGTTGATACTTGCTCATAAGCTACCTTTTGAAATGGAGAACTCTCAGCTAGTTCGTTTAGGTCCAGTGATCTGTGCGTTCTTTCCATCTTCTTTTGATGCTTCTGCATCATTCAATATTTTGCCTAGGACAAAGATGATTACAAAATTTGAATTCATTGATTTTGCTTTTGTTTTCTCAAAGATTATCGTTTAAGAAAACTCCTGGTCAGGAATTTTCTTCACAGAAAGGAACTGTTACCCCAGAGATTTTAAATTAATCCTCCATGATAATTATTTATATTCCCTGCTTGGAAATGAGATAACCCTAGAAAAGGAGAAACAAGAAGGTACAAAGCCCTCAGATCAGACTCTATAATATAAGGTTTTACTCTATGATAAAGCAGAATTCATATATAATATTTATTTGTTGATATTAGTTTATCCCTATGTCAAGCCTTCCCTCTCCATACGCTCCAACTCCCAGGGAAATATCAGGGAACCAAAGATTTAGATGCGACTTCATCAGGGCCTCACAGCAAGGTCTTTCCTACCTATTATTTTAAGAGACTAATTCATTTGGAATAATATTTGTCTATAACACGAGTCTCTCTTGAATTCCAGAGTCTATCCACTCCTGAAACCACTGACTGCATATGCCCCAGATTAAAGCAATGTGTGTGGGTGTGTGTAAACTGCTAATGGGAAACAATCCCAAACATAAAAGAAACACATTTAATGCACAATTTGATATAGCTGTGGATTTCTTTCTGTCTCTTTTTCTTAAAAAAAGGTTTTTAAGTTCATATATTATCATTTCTTACTTTTTATTCTATCTTAAAATATCTACCAATTGAAACTTCCCTGATTAAAATATATGTTTGTTCTGAAGAAATCTTAAATTCAGCTGATAATAAACTACATGCTTTCATTTAGATGAAAAAAGAAATCAATCCTTCCTTAATTGTCTTTGCTGATATTTTGTTCAGAAAATCTCTTTCTTTTGGACTGTTGTGTCTCACTTTTGTTACTCACATCATCTCTATTTCTATTTGTGTAGAAAGTAAAATGACCTACATTCATTTGCTGACCTTTCATTTTCTATAAACCAAAAGAATTTGTTTCTGTCTAAAATTTTCTTCACATTTTAGGATGGTTCTACTGAAATACCATAAAGTGTGTCACTTTACAGAGCAGGATGGTATTGCCTCACATTTCTGATGGTGAACACTATAAATAACTGGCAAGACCGATACTCTAGAGGAAGAATCTTCCTTGCCTTTCATGCGTCTTGGCATGCCATCTCTCCAGACTTTGTCTTGGGTGCCATCATCTCTGTTTGATCATTGTATAAGCGTCACTCACAAAAGACTAGGACTCACCCCACTCAAGTGTCACTTCACTATTATAACTGATGACACCTTCAAATAAAGCCCTCCCCTCCCCCTAAACAAAGTCACATTCATAGGTATAGGGGTCCAAAATGCAATATTTTTAGTAGGTACATGACTGCATCAATAACAGGTACCTATAATAATTCTATGTCTGAATTGTTTCCTGTGGCACCTAGAGAAAAAAATTTTGTGTGAGACAGAGAGAATATGCGCCTGTGTGTGTGTGTGTGTGTGTGTGTGTGCATGCTGTTGATGGGAAACAACCCCAAGCATAAAAGAAACACAATTGATACACAATTTTATATAGCTGTACATTCCTTTCTCTCTTTTTCTTTTTAATCAAAAATTCGAAGTCCCTATTATTATTTCTTACCTTTTATCCTATCTTAAATATTTTCAAATATAACTTTCCTTAATTAAAATCTATGTTTGTTCTTTGCTAACTGTAGCATGCACCTATGTTTCTGCATCCAGATAACACTTGTCACTCCGCTTAAGTAACTGGTCATTTCAGGCAATAAGGAAATTCTAAAAGCAGGTGAATATCTGAGCTCGGATCTTCTATCATCTGTTGTGCAAGTCTGAGTGGGATATTCTTGTCCACATGATCAGGATGATTGCAAAGGGAGTGGAGGAGAAGTGTTTACCAATGTTTGTACTAGAAGCTCCCATTTACAAATTAGTTCTTCTAATCTCAGTTTTAAATATTAAGATGTTAAGTTTGGGGCGGGGGTATTTTCTGAAATGCTATAAAGGACATGGTATTAGTGCCTGCATCATGTCAGAAATGCAGCTTCTGTTTCAAAGACAAAGGAGGAGAGAGAAAATGATTGATGAAAAATAGCTAGTCAAAAGTGATGTTTTCTTTTTAGATATTTGTTCTCTTTAAGGTCACATGACTAGGTTCCAACCAAATGGAAAGTTGCTAACGAAACTTACATCTTCCACCTAATTTTTAATTTCTTACCACTTCCTTTTTATATTCTAAACACTGTTTTATAAAAATGAAGGCGTTTTAAGCCATCTAGTAGGCCGGATGGTAATGGCAGTCAAATGTTGAGCGCTCAGATTCAGACAGCCCTCTATCCATGTCAAATCGTGTACTTGAAGGAGTCGCTCTTACTGCCAGTAGCATCTGGAACGCCGGTGCCTCTGTGGGTGAAGACTTTTCCAGTGAACCAAGAGTCTGCTAGTCTGCGTCTATCAGGCATGCTGCATGGGAAAGAGAAGGCTATTTGTGTTCCAAAAGGCTTCCTCTAGAAGGTCCTAGACTGTCAAAGTTAACACAAAGGCTTGGGAGTTTAGATTTTTGGTCAATAAAGCACTCTTTGGTCATTTTACCACATTATCAAATCTATGTCATGATAATTACAGCAGCATCCACACAAAAGACAATAGTGTCGATTAGCTAACATGAAGAAAAGGAAGGGTTTAGGGGGAGAGGGATACAGAAGGGGAAGGGCTATTGTTTGGAAACTGATTGTGGTAGCAAATGTACAATGTGTTGGATGTGATTGAACTATAGAATGATTTGATATATGTATTAAAAAATTGACTCATCATGTGAACTCATAAATGATAATTTTCATTGTTCTATTCCAGGTCCAAATTTGGGCAGATGCCTGCTTATATCAAACTGCCATCATGATTTATAGAAAACTCCTCAGTTTTACATTTTAGAACTTTCTCCACACCTATTATTTGTGCTTCTGTTTTCAGTTCCACCATGTCTCTTGTCACATATAACATCTCTTGATCCTCATAGGAGCAATAAGACAGGTTGTGTTATTCTTCCCATTGTACAGATTAGAAAATATCCTGGAGACTGTTCTTCTTGATTTTTTCAAGGTTATTGTGTTTTTATTGAGAATATACACCGTATAACATACGCCGAATTCAGCCCTTTCTACATGTGCACCTCAGAGACATTATTTAAGTTGAGTTGTGCAGGCATTCTCTGTCCCACTGTGTTCCTCCTCCACTAATCTAAACTCAACATCTCTAGGATGCCTTCTATTCTTTGAAGTTGCTATTGTCAGTTTGATCCATATAGATAATTATTAAAAGACGAAAATAACCAAGGAAGACTTTCTTGCTTGTTATGCTAAACTATTGCTTGTTTGTTTTTAAGAAGATGTCAGAGAATGCTTTTGGTTTAAGGTTTAAAGACAATCTCAGGGATTCATACAGTACCCATAATGCTAGACAGTCTGGTATCCTTGGGAATTTTATATTATATTTTGGGAATGCATATTTCCCTTTTGGTCAGAATTTTTCTTTTCTTTTAAATCGTTTTATTGGGGGCTCATAAAACTTATCACAAGCCATCCATCCATCCATGTGTCAAGCACATTTATACATTTGTTACCATCATCATTCTCAAAACTTTTTCTTTCCACTTGAGCCCTTGGTTCAGCTCCTCATTTTTCCACTCCCTTCACCACCACCCCTCCCCCACCCCCCGCAGGTCAGAATTTTTCTGTGAATCCTTCATCAAAATATTCATTAATGTTAACCAAGACCATCCAGATCTTCTGGTCTTATAAGAGAGGTTGCCATTGTTCATGAAGATAATTAGCCGCACATGCCACATCCTCCTTTTCTGACTCTGTCTTCCTCTGATGCTCCTATTGAATAAGGATTCTCCTCTGATACACTTTGGACTTGACCTGGTTTTCAATATTTTCTGTATTTGTTTTTATTTCATATTGGGGTTTATCTCTGATGCATTTGGTCATTGTGGGTAGCCTTCTTGAAACTTTGTTTTATGTTTTTCTGTTTTTTGGTATATGAAAACCAGGATTAATGAACCATATAGAGACAGCAATGAGAATAAGGGTTCCTGGGGGATGTGGCACCAATCTCAAGGAGTTCAAGAAAAAAAAGGATGCTTTAAAAATGATTGGGGTAGCAATTGCACAGTACAGTTTGATGTGATGGAACTAGCGAAAGGTATGATGTTTGGATTAACTCCTATAAAATGATTTAGGGACGAAGGAAAAGACCAATGATCGCATCTTGGATGGTGGTCTGCAAGGTTTTGAGAACTTGGGTACTTTATAGAAATCTAGGAAGTAGAAGAGAAGCATTAAAAATAATGTTAATTCTCCAGTGAAAGCTTGATCTTAAATTTAGAAACAAAGGAACCAAAATCCACACGTGGAGTATTTCAATGGGCATCAGCAGCTTGATGTACCATTATTTTTTCTTCTTTTTATCTTTCTCTTGAAAAAGTAATTGCTATAAATTTATCTACCACACATTTTTCCAATGGAACTCTATTTTTGTACACTTTATTGGCAGATTGTACTAATAATCATTCCTACCCTATCCTTAATCACTGTGGTTTTTCTTCCTGGTTAACTTCTCTCTCATTCCCTCTCCCTTCCACACTTTGTACGCACTAATAAACATTGGCCTCTATACATTTTACTTTCCTTATTTTGTTTTACATAATAAACTCATAGTATATATATTTTCTTTTTTAGTTAACTTAATTCACTCGGAATAATGTCTTTAACCTCCTCTGCATTTTAATAGGTATCAAGAGTTCATCCCACTTCTTGAGTAGTAAGTATTCCATTAGATGTCTGCACCGCATTTTACATGCTTTCTCCTCAGGTGATGAGCGCTGGTTCTTTGTTTTGATCTTGTGACTCGTGCTGCAATGGACGTTGGTGTGTAAGTCTTCACTTGAGCCTTTGATTGTTATTCTTTTAAGTATATACTGAGAAATGGAATTTATTTTTCATATGTTAGTTCTATTTTTAATTTTTTGAGTAATCGCCATAAAGGCTGTACCATTTTGCATTCTTCCCAGCAGTGGATAAGGATACCAATGGGGTTATTTTAAGGTACATTGTTAGACAACCTTTGGAACTTGAGTTTAAAAATTCAAATATCAGAATGCATGCCATTCACGTCGCAATATTCAGTTACTTTCTCACAGCGCCCACACTGGTTGGGTGGGCCCATTTCCTTCATTTTACTGCTACACAATAGACTACAGTGATGGGAACGTTACTGCAAAATGACACGAATAATACACGCTCGGTGCCTTCTCCATACTTGTTTTTCTGGCCAGTGTAATCATCCTAACAAACACATTTATCACAATTCACTCCTAAGAGCTCCCTGGGGGAATCAGGCTGAAGTTCAACACCTTGCTAAGCTCCTTGCCTCCTTCTATGCTGTTTCTCTTCCACCTTTTCTCATAAGAACACTACTTCACTAACCAATGCATTATTCTCTTCTTTGGGCTCTGCTTCTAAACCTTAGAATTTTAGGAACCCAAAATAAGACAAACCCTAAATATTTTATCTGTGATATTAATTTTGTTTATGGATAGGCAAACTTGTTCGAGAATCTGCACTCACTGGAAATTCTGTAGGTAAGAAAACATTCTGAATTAGTTTTTAATGCAAATGCCTGTATTTCTTTCTTGCTGCCAGTCGATTATATAATGCAACTTTAACGTTAAGAACAAATGGGCTCATGAACAGCTTTCTACTGCGTAATTTATCCATGGCAGAGATTATATGTGCAAACTTTTGGATAAATGACTGCTATTTTGTTTGTGACATTAGCTGCATATTGGCAATTCAAAAGCACACTGAGTTTATTTCAAGCGCGGCCTGTAATACTCTTCTTGCTTCTTCTTGAATCATCCCATCATGAAACAGTCCTGAAATATGCTCCATGAGTAAAAAAAAATGTTTCTGAAATCGGTGTCTAAATAAAATGCAACAAGCTATGTAACCCACTGAGTCATTCACCTCTTCAGATTTGGATCAAAGGCATATTTTGATTATGAAAGCCTCTGTCAGCTCTTAAACATATGGTTCTAATCTTCTAGAAACACAAAAATTCTCATTCAAGCTCTCCCTTCTCCCCTGACCTGTCTCCAACCATAAAGTTAATTCAGCAAGTGTGTATTCACCAAGAATACTCCTGTTATCACCTTGGCATTCTTGAGGGATAAAATCAGTTTGACTTTTGAAAGCACTTGTAGCTGCTTTGAATTTC
Source organism: Tenrec ecaudatus (assembly GCF_050624435.1). Taxonomy (NCBI): domain Eukaryota; kingdom Metazoa; phylum Chordata; class Mammalia; order Afrosoricida; family Tenrecidae; genus Tenrec; species Tenrec ecaudatus. The sequence continues at coordinate 122,516,028 of NC_134534.1, read as the reverse complement.
TTTTATTTCTCAAGGACTTTGGTAGTAAAGGTTGAATGTAGAAATTTTCCTTTCAAATGATTGTTAATGAATTACTCTGTACTGGTGAGAGAGAACATTGCATCTGTCACTGCTGTTTAAAAAGTCATCCTTGAGGAAATAGAGATAGGTGTTTTGAAAGAAACTTACAATTAAAGGAGCTGATTTTTTATTATAGAACTTTTATCAAGAGTAAATAAGAAGTATGCAATATAAATGTTTATCATGAACAAAACTCTCTGATCCCATACTATTAGGTATTCAATCCTAGTGACTATTACAAATATGTTTGTTCCATTAATGCTGAAGGCATGGTAGCTGGACCTGCACCTCCTAATAGGTGATTCATTAATTCACCCTCCAAGCGACCATGGAGCACTCACTTCTATCCACAAGTGCTGTACACTGATACGTGAGAAACAGCTACCCCTACTGTGAGACAGCTGCTGCCTTAAATGCAATAAAAAGAAGCAAAATTGCTAATCTTTCATAGGACATAGCAAGCGGCAGTTATCCTTACAACAGGAGCCTTGGCACTCAAATGTCACTCCCTGTGCTGCAACCAGAAGGGTGGCAGGCTCATGCCTTCTGCTGGCTCTGAGGGAGAAAAGACCTGGTGATTTGCTCCCATGCAAACACACTCACTGCCATCAAGTCCATTCGGACTCATAGTGACCCTATAGGTCAGAGTAGAACTGCTCCTGGCGGTTTCCAAATCTGCAACTCTTTAGGGGACTAGAAAGTCTCATCTTTATACTGCAGTGTGGTGGGAGGTCTCAAACTTCTGACTTCTCTTTGCATCCCAACACCTAACCAACTAGGCCAACAGGGCTCCTTCATAAGTCTAGATCCTAAGAAACCCTATGGGCCAATTCTCAGAATTTGCATCAGAACAAGAAAAGAGTGGGCAGCACAAAACACAATATCCTTTCTGATTCTTTATGTAAATGAATTCCAATCACTATAACCAAAACCCTGTAGTTACACAATTCCCATTTTTAGATGAGCATATGACGTCCAAAGGAATTCGTGCTTTTGGCCAAAGTTGCACAAATATTAAGTGACTGAGTCAGTATACCATATTCTTAACACCCACTGTACTGCTTCTTTCAAAAATCTCCAGTTCACTTCGCAATAGGGTTGTTTTCCTTGATTGGAGAGAGGGCAAAAAGTCTTCCAAAGGAAGTAGAGCTTACCTTGAGCTTGGACACATTAGTTGGTGTTCCAGGAACTGGAAGTGGGTAAAGAACTTTCAGGTCAAGAGTACAAGAGGAAACATAAATACATTAACAACCCTTATATATTTGAAGTAAATGGTACTAGATCAACAAGAAGTGGTAACTGCAAGGCATGAGGTTATATTCAGAAATGACTAGCTTTCTGGGTGGAATAATAACACACAAGATTGAAAAATAATTTGGAGTGACTTATAGGAAGTCCATGAAATAGCAACTTGTTCTTTAAACAAAGGTATTATTAAGTGCTAGGAAAATGCAAAGGAAATATGATAAAAATTGATCATAAAATGATACTTTTACACATAGGCAAAAGAGGTGAAGTGCCCGTATTTGACACAATGTTCCTTCTCTCTGTGACATTAATCGCCTGTGAATAAAAAACTAACATTGCCCTTGAGTCATTTTGACTGACAGCAGCCCTATAAGGTACAGTAGGTCTGTCCCATAGTTTCCAAAGTGGCAAATCTTAACAGAAACAGGGGCTTCATATTTCTCCCAAGGAGCAGCTGGCTATTCAAACTGCCACCCTTTCAGTCAGCAGGGCAACCTTCTACCCATTGCCTTACTAGGGCTTATTGGAGTATCAATAGGGATACTCATACCCGCTCATATAGGTATTGACACAAAATTCTTATTACATGTAAAGCAGAGGGCAAGGGTAGTTGGTAGACTGAGTGCAACCTAGGTGACAGCTTAGCCGTGACCATTCTAACTTGTCAAGATTTGTATTTCAGTCTTATTCAAGCAGCGGTGGCTATTAAGGGTATTGAGGTTTTCATAAAAGATTCCTGGATAATGCCACACACTATGACGTTAAAATATTACTCTGCGAGATAATAATATTATTAGTAATATTAAAATGACAACACGAGACATTAGACTCATATCAAATTACACATACTTAGGAATGAAGACACAATGGAGCTCTAAACCTGTTTCCCACCACTTGTGAGATGGGGATAAATAATTGTATGCCAGCTCAGAGTTGATGTTATATGGTTCAAGGTCACGAAGCTTTCACAGAGCTTAATCTTTAAGGCCTGTTATAAAGAGGTAGGCTTTTATAATCATTATAACTTCTCTGAATAAATGCACAACAGGTTTGAACGTGTTACTCTGTTCACCTTTTTCAGTACCTGTAAGCAATACTAAACTGTGTTTTACAGATGTAGGACCTCAAGGTGAGACAACTCTGTTAATTGCCCAAGGTTAACCAACTATAGCAGATTCAGAATTTCTTACATCTCTAACTCAAAATATTTTTAAAATGTGACTTTATAGGTAGAAGAAGTAATGCAATACTCATGAATTAAAACTATAAGTCACCACACAACAAAAAACTTTATAGGTAATAGTCACAAGATAAAAGTCTTCGACTCTTTAGAAAAACAGTTCTGTCTTGACAATTTGAAGGTGATGTGAATTTTTTTTCCCTTTCTCTTCCCAGGGTCTTTCTGAACAAGTAAAAATTAAAACAAATAAAGCTCTCATGGTCTCATCTTTAGAAATAAAATCCAAGGGCTGCAAGGACACTGATAAATTCATAATCTCTAAAATTCTTCCATTTATAAGCAATTTGAAAGTGCTATATATGATTGTGATGACATGGTGATAAAGTAGCTTTATATCTGGATAAGCAATAAAGATGCAGGAGAAGAAGTTTTAAAATGAACATTTTCAAACACATTTGCTAATAATAAAGATGAATAACAGTGAAGTATCTATTAAGTCGATTATGCATATCTAATCATAAATTTAAATATTTTATGTATCAGAAGATATCTCACTAAATAGATAAGATAGGTGATGAAATATTTTAATTTTAATTTATTATACAGCTGAAAAAATCATATTGCATTTTTATTATTATTTTCAAGTGGCAATGATCTATATAGAAAGAGATTTAATATTATTAGTTTATCTTAATGAAACAATCAGATAACAATCAGTAGAGGTCATGCCATGGAGAAAAAATTATGTTTGCTTTCAAAAGGAATATAGGTCTTAAAACTGGACTAAGAGCAGTTGCATGACTAAAGTTGTTATCTACATTTTTAAAATCAACAGGGAAATAGAATCTACAATGCGTTTGTCTCATTTCCCCTCTCATCATCATTTCTGGAAACCTATTTATGTATCTTATCACTAATAACGCATTTTCAAAATCCAAGTCTTCCTCTATTCCCACGTATATTCAGCAGGACCTAGTCTTTTTGTTCCGTTAAAATAAAATTGCACACTCACTCTGCATGGGCTGTGAAATGGAATGGGAGAGGGAAATATTAAAAAGGCATTTTTTCTCTCAAGACTGAGAGTTTCTAAGTTTTAAAAGAGAGAGAAATACTAAGCTAAAATGCTTCATTTTATGTTCAAATGGCTTTGAAGAAGTTATGAACATAGCCCATAGAGATTTTGCTGTTGAGATTTATATAATGGATTTGAAATGACAGCAAAATTCTTGTCTGTACTGAGATATTAGGTGAAAACTTTCCTGGTACTAATTTTTAATATACATCTAATACTTTGAAAATAGCAAATTAGAATGAGGCAATTAAAATATTAGTTGCTATCAAGTTGTTTATCCCTCGTGGTGATTTTATGTACAACAGAATAAAATGTACCTCGTGTTGCCTGGCTCTGTGTCATCTTCATGATTGTTGGTTATGTTTGAATATATTGTGGCCATTATAATTATCTATTTCCTTTGTTTACACTGATATTCTATTTTACCAGAAATTATATCTCTTTTTGCTGATTTTCCTTTTCTCATGATGTGTCCAAAATAACAGAGCTTACATTTTGCCATTTTTTTTCCTAAGGAGAATTCCTTGGTTGTATTTCTTTTAAGAGAGATTTGTTTGTTCTCCTGGCTCTATGTGATTTATTTCCTGCTTAAATGTCAATATAATTTTGGCTGTATGTCTTATAAATATATATCATATTTTAAAATATTGATTTGTCTTCTACCTTTTCTAAGAAGTATAACACATACAAAAATGTATAAAAACAAATAAACAACGAATCTTCAATAAGCTAGTTTCAGAAATAAATTCTTGCCAATACCAAGGAGGCTTCCAGAGTGCTCCTATCTGATCACTACCTTCTCCCAAAAGACTATCAAACACTAACTTGAAATTATAACCATTAACTCTTCTTAATTTTGATAAAATAATATATTCTCTCATTGGATATTTTTGGTCATTAATGTTTATGAGATTTATTGATGTTTCAGGTCACTCTAGATCATTCATTTCCATTCAGTAAATACATAATGTACGTTTTTATTCTGAAAATATACAATAATTTGTGTATACTTTTGCTGTTCATATCACTTGGAGTTGTTTCTAGAGACAAAAATGAAATGCTTTTCATTTAACACTCATGTATATACATGTATATATATCTTTTGGTATTTGCACATGCATTTCTCAATTGCATATAACAGAATATAGAATTATAATTCTGCATATAAAATACATAAAAATACAAAATAATTGTCCAAACTGGACAATTTAATATTTACTCTGTATTTAATTTATATAATTACACCAAAAATTGTCCAAAGTAGACAATTTAATTTATACTCATTGTTACTCTTACTAGCAATATTCTGTTCCACATTCTCAACTACAATTAATATTGACAGTTTAAATTGTTTGTTTTGTAAGACTATTATGCTTTGATTTAATGTATATTTCCTCATTAATAATGAAATCAATACTTAAAAATATGGGTTTTTAAAAAATCCCTCTCTGATTTAATCTCATCTCCCCTGCAAATTTCTATTTTATTATATCACTTAGTAGTTCATTCTATATATTCCCACTTAGTGGTTTTTCTTTTACTCTCTCAGTCACATCTTTTTTTTCCAAAGGTATATATTTAAATTATTTAAGAAAACAATATATCATCTTCAATGTACTCTCCATTACACTTAATAAATTTGCCAAATATGTGATTCCATTTTTGGAAACATGTTTCAAACTCATCTGTTTGGATGACTGACAGCACTGAGATATTAGGTAAAAATGTTCCTCGTTTTCCCAATCACCTCTTCTACGTAGTCAAATTGCTGTTATGGTCAAATCGTTGCCCTTTCATGTTCCTCTTCATTCACCAAAACAAAAAGAAGTCACATGAAGCGAGGTCAAGTGAGCAAGGTGCTGGGGCAAGAGAGGCATGCTGGTCTTTTAATAAACATTTTTAAATTAAAAATTATCCAGTTAAAAAATTATCCAATTTGTCTTTTCAGACAAGTAATAATGAACTTGTAACCAGTTTAATAAATCTATCCACATTCAGAGAACATATATTTCCTTTCCTATATACTTATTGATTTTACTTCACTGTATGCAATAGAACTCAAGATACATTTGATTTTTCTACAGGGATCCATCTGATTCATCACAATGAAAATGTAGTCCTTTTTGCATTGTTTGCCTTTAGCCCGCTTTTGGACACTCCAATGAATTTTATTCATGGTCATGTCTGTACTGTTGCCAATAACATTCTCTATTAATTACTGCAGTTTTAAAAGAATTCTGGACATTCAGGAGATATAAAGCAGATAAGGTGAAAATGAAGCTAAAATTTTGATTTAAACTTTGTCTTAGGCTGGGTTCTCTAGAGAAAGAGAACTAGTGATGAACGAAAGACTGCTGTGGTGTAATCCCTATGGTTGTCCCTTTGAGACCATTGTTATAACCACTGTGCCAATCATCCCACTGAGAGCCTCTCTCTTGGCCTTCTATATTACTGAGCTTGTTGTCGTTTTCCAAGAACTGATCTCTCCTACTTACATGTTCTAGAACTTCAGAAGTTGTTTTACCCTCCTTATTTCTAAGAAGCATTCTGGTTGTACTTCTACAACGGATTTATTTGTTCTTCTAGTAGTCCACAAGCCTTTTAAAACTCTTCACCAAAACCATAATTCAAATACATCAATTCTTCTGCATTCTTTTGGTTCAATGCCCAACTTCAAATGCATATCAGGTGATTGAAATTAAGTACACCATAAACCTTGTAATAGCACTCCCAATATGTTATGTAATTTGATTTTTGATGGTTATTTGCATGAGTTTTAATTGTGAATTCAATTAAAATGAAATCCATGCTAACTTTAATCTTTTTTCCACATATCATGATCCTGTTTGTTGGTCCAGTTGCATTTTCTTTACATTGAGTTGTAATCCATATCGAAGACTATAGTCTTTGATTTTTATGAGCAAGTTCTCTAAGTCCTCCTTGCTTTCAGCCAGCAAAATTATCCTATTTGCATATTGTAAGTTACAATAAGCTTCCCTCCCATCTTGGGGTTGCTTTCGTCTTCATGTAATACAGGTTCTGGATTATTTGGTCAGCATAAAAATTATTTGCAATGAAGACGTTGTTGGTCTTGCAAAATTCTGTCACCTGAACACCAGCTTCATTTCTATCACTAAAGTCATGTTTTCCAATTATACTTTAGTCCTCTTTGTTTCCAATTATTTTTATTGTAGTCATCAGTAAATATTAATGCATCTTGATTGTATGCTTAATCAGTTCAGACTGAATAGGTTGGTGGAATTCTTCAATATCTTCATCACTAGCTTTAGTGTTTGGGGTATATATTTTTCTAAATTGTTGTGTTAACTCAAATTCTTGTGGCATATCAATATGATCCTATCATAGACAGCATAGTATGCCAAGCTAAAACTTGAAATGTCCACTTTGATGATGAATGTGATACTATTCCTCATGAAATAATGGTTTCTAACATCGTAAACCATATGATTATCTGATTCAAGTTGGCTAATATCAGTCCATTTCAGCTCACTAATGCCTAGGGAATTGATTTTTATACATTCCATTCCTATTTTGACAACTTCCAATTTCATTATACTCATATTTGTCCATTTCATGTTCTAAGTAATGGATATTTGCAATGAGGTCTGTTCACCATTGGAAACCCAGTTGACATTTGAATACTGTGCTATGGCCAGCATCTTCACAACTAGAAAGTCAGCATAATACATCAAACTGACGGACACTGCTGGTAGATAGGTAGATAGCTACATAGATAGATACATAGATAGTTACATATTGGTGGATTTACATCAAGGAAATGGCTCATATAGTTTTTGAGGCAGCCCAGGCCAAATCCATAGGTCAGATGTCAGGCTGAAGTGAGCTCATGAATTGACTAACTGCAGAGATTTATGAACCAAAATCAGCAGGTCATACAAATACCTCTGACTTCAGATGTGAATAAATATGAAGTCATCAAGTAAGGTGGCAAACTGTGAACCACTCCCATTTGGCTCAACTCCAAAGAAATTGAGAATACCAATAACAATGCAGGATTCAGTCCCAGTAAAAAGCAGACCAATATTTCCATAAGGTCTACATATCCACTTATACTGGGAGTAAATCAAATCCTTAAGGAGATCTCATCATTGGGATTATTGGTCTTAATTGCCAAATCAAAGAATATCCTGGCCCAGCCAAGGTAACACGGAATCTTAACTATAATAAACATGGAGAGCATTTATGCCATAAAGTTCTATCAAATGATTAAAATTCAGCACTCTAGTTACCAAGGAAAAAAATCAATTAATTATATTCCTCAGGGTAAATGTATCTTAATTAGTCTTTTTGGCATAAATCACTGTCATTAAAGTTTGAGAGAATTGTGTCCAGTGAATTTTCATCAAGACAAAAATAGATGATTCAGTGGATGGCTTTCCTCCCATCATAAACATGTCCCTTATGTTCAAAGTATACTACTTTTCAAAGTTATACAGGTATATATAGCAAAAAAGTATATATGACACATTTTAAATTGTAACAATTTACTTGAATTTAATATACACCAAAGACATTGTTCATGTTGTGCAGCCATCACAAATACCAATTGGAAAATGTCATCATCTTATAGAAATTTCTCCTTCAGTCTTCTTGACCCAATGTCCAGCTTTCACATGCATATGAGGCAATTGAAAATACTATTGCTCGGATCTGACTAAATAAGATAGGCTGGATGAACAATCTGGAGGAGAAAACAATGGGACAAACAGTTCTGAGGGGACGTGGGAGAGGGCGAGGTGGGGAGAAAGGAAGTGGTGTTAACAAACCCAGGGACAAAGGAGCAACAAGTGATCCAAATCGGTGTTGAGGAGAGTGTAGGAGGCCCGGTAGGGCATGATCAAGGTTATGTATCTGAGAGGAATTCCTGAAACCCAAATGAAGGTTGAGCACGATAATGGGACAAGAGGAATATAAAAGGAAATAGAGGAAAGAACAGGGAAGCAAAGGGCATTTACGTAGGTCTAAATAAAGGCATGCACATATGTAAATATATTTATATATGAGGATGTGGAAATAGAATTATGTGCATATATTTATAGGTTTAGTATTGAGATAGCAGATGGATATTTAGCCTCCACTCAAGTAGTCCCTCAATGCAAGAATACTTTGTTCTATTAAATTATCATTCCATGTAGTACACCTTCCCAATATGATTCCTGAAGACAAATGGATGCATAAGCAAACATGGTGAAGAAAGCAAATAGTGCCCAGATATCAAAAGATATAGTGCTCGGGTTCTTAAAAGCTTAAAGGTCAACAAGCAGCCATCTAGCTCAGAAGCAACAAAGCTCACATGGAAGAAGCACACCAGCCTGTGTGATCATGAGGGGTCAAAGGGAATTGGGTATCAGACATCAAGAACAAAAAAATAAAATCATTGTGAATGAAGGAGAGTGCATGTTGTGGACCTAAGACCCATCTATAGGCACCTGAACATCCCGTTATAGAAGGGTCAGAGAGGAGACAAGCTAGTCAGCGTGCAGTGTAACAACAATGAAACATACAACTTTGGTCTAGCTCCTAAATGCTTCCTACCCTCCACTATCATCATCCCAATCCTACCTAACAAATCTGGCTACATTAGAGGATGTACATTGGTACAGATAGTAACTGAAACACACAGCGAATCTAGGACAGATGATTCTTTCAGGACCAGTGCTGAGAGTGGCAATACCAGGAGGGTGGGATAAAAAGGGAGAACGGGTTGCAAGTATCTAAGTATAACCTCCTCCCTAGGAGATGGACAACAAAATAGTGGGTGAAAGGAGACATCAGACAGTGTAAGATATGACAAAATAACAATTTATAAATTATCAAGGGTTTATAAGGGAGGGAGGGGGAAAATGAGGAGCTGATACCAAGGGCTCAAGTAGAAAGAAAATGTTTTGAGAATGATGAGGGCAACAAATGTACAAATGTGCTTGGCACAATGAATGTACGTATGGATTGTGATAAGAGTTGTATGATCCCCCACTAAAATGATTAAATTAAAATTTAAAAAAACTATGGCTTAGGTCTGGCACACCTTAGAGCAATGGTTCTCAACCTCCCCAAGGCCGCGACCCTTTAATACAGTGCCTCATGTTATAGTGACCTCCAACCATAAAATTCTTTTCATTGCTACTTCATAGTTGTAAGTTTGCTACTGCTATGAATCAGGTGATCACTATGAAGGGGTCTTTCGACCCCCAAAGGAGGTCCTACAGGTTGAGAACCACTCTCTTAGACCTTAAACTAAATATTTGTTTTCAATATTCTAAAGAAGTCTTGTGCAGCAGGTTTCCCTAATGCAACGCATCCTTTGATTTCCTGACTGCCACTTTCCCTAAGTGTTGATTGTGGATCCAAGCAGGCAAAATCCTTGACAGCTTCAATATTTTCTCCATTCATCATGATGTTACCTATTGGTCAAAATGTGTGGATGTTGTCTTCTTTACATTGAGTTGTTATCCATATTAATGACTTCGGTCCTGAGTCATCAGCAAGTGCTTCAAGTGCTCCTCATTTCGGTACGCAAGGTTGTGCCATCTGTGCATACTGCTGGTTGTTCATATGCCTTCCTCCAGTATTGATGCTGCATCCTCCTTCTCCATATGAGAGCTTCCCTGATTACTGACTCAGTATCCAGGCGGTTCAGATATAATGAGAGGATATAGCCTGATCCCACACCTTTTCTGATTTTAAACTCTGAAGTTGAAAACCCTTGTTCCTTTCTCATTGAATAAAAAAGACCGAAGAAAATTGATGCATTTGAATTATAGCAATGGAGAAGGATATTGAAAGTATAATAGACTGCTAAATGGACAAACTATCTGTCTTGTACAAAGTATGGCCAAAGTGCTTCTTAGCAGCATGGATGTGGCAACTACATCTCACATTCTTTAGACACATTGTCAGGAGAGACCACGCCCTAGAGGAGGACATCGTACTTGGTAAAGTACAGGGGCAGTGAAGGAGAGCAAGGTTCTCAAGGAGATGGATTGACACAGTGACTGTGACAGGGTGAATTGTGAGAATGATACAGGTCCAGGCAATGTTTTATTCTGTGGTGTATAAGGTTAGTATGGGTCAGAACTGATTGGATGGCACCTAATAACAACTATGGAAATGCCATATATCATATTTCAAAATGATAGTAAACCATCAACAACTCTGAGGGAGAAAGGTGAGGCTTTATACTCTTGCAAAGAATTACAGACTTTGAAACCTATGACGCAATTCTACTACACCCATTAGGATAAATGTGAGTTGCAATTGACTGAATGTTAATGAGTCAATAGCAATTGTCACTATCTTTCCTTGCAGATCTCACCATTCCCTAGCAGTAGTTGTTTGGACAACATCAACAGCTTCTCTAAAGCATGACCCAAAAAATATGTGTTGCTAAATTCTCATTTTCAATGAAACTAATATTTGCTTAATTCATATAGTGTGTGTCTTTCATTGGAAGAAGGCTTATAAAGTGACAACTGTCTCCAGAGCCCCTGCCTATTTATTTCAAGTAACTAGATTATGTTTTTTCTGATTACTAGTCTGTGCATTTATTTATTTATTTATAATCAATTCATTAGGGGCTCATAAAACTCTTATCACAATCCATACATATATCAATTGTGTAGAGCACATTTGTACATTCATTGCCCTCAACATTCTCAAAACATTTGCTCTCCACTTAAGCCCCTGGCATCATATCATCATTTTCCCCTCCCTCCCTGCTCCCCTTTCTGTCATGAATCCTTGATCACTTAAACATTAATATTTTGTCATATCTTGCCATATCTAACATCTCCCTTCACCCACTTTTCTGTTGTCTATCCCCCAGGTAGGAGGTTATACATAGATCCTTGTAATTGATTCCTCCTTTCCAACCCACCCTCCTTCTACCCTTCCAGTATCACCACTTACACCACTGGTCCTGAAGGTATCATCTGCCATGGATTCCTTGTGTTTCCAGTTCCTATCTGTACCAGTGTACATCCTCTGGTCTAGTCAGATTTGTAAGGTAGAATTGGGATCATGATAGTGGGGGTGGTGGGTAGAAAGCATTTAGGAACTAGAGGAAAATTGTATTTTTCACATTGCTACATCGTATCCTGACTGGCTCATCTCCTCCGAGACTCTTCTGTAAGGGACTGTCCAGTGGCCTACAATGGGCTTTGTGTCTCCACTGTGCACTCCGCCCCCCTCATTCACTATGGTAAGATATTTTTTTTATGATGCCTTATACCTGATCCCTTGGGCACCTTGTGATCACACAGGTTGGTGTGCTTCTTCCATGTGAGCTTTGTTGTTTCTGAGCCAGATGGCTGCTTGTTGACCTTCAAGCCTTAAAGACCACAGATGTTATAACTTTTGATGTCCGGGCACTATCACCTTTCTTCGTCACATTTGCTTATACACCCATTTGCCTTCAGCAAACTTATCATGGAGGTGAGCACACAATGATATAATTATTTTGTTCTTTGATGCCTGATAACTGATCACTTCGGCAGCTTATGATCACACAGGCTGGAGTGCTTCTTCCATGTGGGCTTTGTTGCTTCTGAGATCAATGACCGTTTGTTTACCTTCAAGCCTTTAAGACCCCAGATGTTATATATTTTGATAGAAGTCACCATCAATTTTCTTCACCACATTTGCTATTCACCTGCTTTGTCTTCAGCGGTTGTGTCAGGAAGGTGAGCATCATAGAATGCCAACTTAATAGAACAATGTGTTCTTGCATTGAGGGAGTACTTGAGTGGAGGTTCAATGTCCTTCTGATACCTTAATAATAAACCTATAAATATATGCACATAGATCTATTTTCCCATCCTCATATATAAATATATTTGCATATGTACATGTCTTTAGCTAGACCTCTATATATGCCCTTTGCCTCCCAGCTCTTTCCTCTATTTCCTTTGACTTTCCTCCTGTCCCACTATCATGCTCAGTCCCTAACAGGGTTTTAACAATTCCACTTGGTTCCATTACCCTTGATCATGCCCTTCCAGGCCCCCCACACCCTCCTCACCACTGAAAACAACAACAAACCAATGCCCCCAAAAAACAAAACAAAACACAACAAGAAAGGAAAGCTTGTAGTTAGTTCAAAGATTGTTTGTTGGACTTTAGAAGTATGTTCCAGTCCAGTCTGTTGGGGCACTACGTCCTGGCCCCAACGTCCACCTTCAGCATTCCCTGGAAACGTCACTGCTCCATTCCATTCCCTTGTTATGTTATACCCCTTAGTGTTTTGCCTCAGTGTGGCGGCATCAGATCGGGTGCAATTCCCACACTGTGTTTCTGGTGTTTTCCCCTGTAGGGCTATGGGTCAATGAGGGGCATCATGTCTCATAGTGGGGCCAGCCATGTGGTCCTCTCTGTGGACTGGATGCTGTAATTAGGAACATCGTCCTCATGGCCTGGTGGACCAGGATGTGCTTCACTCTCTCCTTCTCCCCCTTCATCTGCTCCTAAGTGCTCTGATCAGATATGTCCCTCTCCTGGATATTCTGTGCAGTTTTAGAACACTGAGTTCCATTTCCATATTTCTAATGCAGATGCTTCATGAAAGATGGAGTTATGGTTTTCAAATTGGTGCTGTTGTAATACATTTGTATCATATCCTTTTGATGCTTCTCTGGCAGTAAGGGAACGTTAGAAATGTACAGAAAATGGCAAAATAGCACTTTACATTTTTTGATGCTGAGTTCATCAATTATGATGATTTATAGTGTGGGCTAGATATAGATTCCCATCAGGAATTGTTATCTTTTATAGCAATTCTTTCTAGCTAACTAGAGTAATCCAGATTAATTCTCAAAACTGACATGTAAAATAGTTGTTAATATTATACTCCCACTTTTATAGATGAGAATATTAAGTTCAGTGAGATGGAATAATGCATTCAGTGTAATCAGAGAAAAAGTTTGTATTTGATTCCAGATTCATAGTTTAACTCCATATGCCTAATCATTCATTCAGTCCTTGTCAAATTTTAATATGCCTATCAATCACTTTAAGATCTCATTCAATGCAAATTCTGATTCACCAACTCTATGTGGAGCCAAGCAGTATTGTGTAGTTCAAGCAAACACCAGGTTATATAAATATTATTGGTCTCAAAACGAGACATAGAACTGCGAACTTTGTCTTAACATGTGTCTTAGACTAGAACCTAAATAAAATTTAATGATGGTAATACAAAAGTCATTGTTGCTTTTATGTCAATGGATTTGGTTTGAGTTTTGATACTCAAGGTGATACAGGAAACACAGAGTTCTGGTCTACATAATTCCAGTTGGAAATTTCATGGAAATTTACTTATCCATATTCTATGATGCTTATTCAATATGTCATTTGTACATTTAAGTAGTACATTTTTATTAAGAATCTACAACATGGCAAGCAAAAGTATACACGTGTGAGTGAAATAGTCTGTGTTATGCATCTGCCTAACTGGAAGAACAGGCTCATTAAAAAAAAAGCAGAAAAGCTCCTATTAATGCTATTGTAATAAATAACTAGGAAAAAGCATGATTTAGCATTAACCAAAGAAATAGGTTTTAAAACTCTAATCTCTTGCCAGAAATACAATGTTTTCTGGCAATGTTTCTATCCATGCATCAGAAAATATAAATGAGGAAAAGTCTAGGTCTACAAATATGACATAACATGTAAATTTCAGGGTATTTTTGAGAAATGGTACAGTGGAAAGGTCTACTTCCACATACATATTTTTTAAATTATTTGACTCGAGGCTCATACAGTTTTTATCACATGCGTATATTTGTTGCCATATAATTCTCAAAACATTTGCTTTCTACTTGAGCCCTTGGTATCAGCTCCTCATTTATCCCCCTTCCTCCCTGTTCCTGCCTCCCTTATGAACCTTTGATAATTTATAAATTATTATTATTTTGTCATATCTTACACTGTCCAATGTCTCCCTTCACGCACTTTTCTGTTGTCCATCACCCAAGGAGGAGGATATATGTTGATTCTTGTAATTAGTTCCCCCTTTTCATCCCACCTCTCCACCCTCCAGGTATCACCACTCTCACCACTGGTCCTGAAGGGGTCATCTGTCCTGGATTCCCTGTATTTCAGTTCTTATCTGTATCTTGAGGTCATTTTTTCAGATATTATGATCACTACCCCTGCTCTTTTTGTATTGCCATTTGCTGGGTATAATTTTCTCCAGCCTTTAATTCTCAATCTGTTTTTGTCTGCAAGCTTGAAATGTGTCTCCTGTAGGCAGCAGATCGATGGATTATGTTTCTGAGCCAGTCTTTTAGCCTCTGCCTTTTAATCCCTGAATTCAGGACATTGATATCCAGTATTATTACATCCATCTTTGGACTCTGTGATGGCATCTTGTACCTTTTGTGTTGGGTGCTTTCCTACTTACCTAAAACTTATCCTCTTGTATTGTATGTGTGGTTTATGCTTGCTTTCTTTCCACTCTTGAGCTAATCCAATCTTGGGGGCTGTTTTCTCTTTGTTGCCCTATAGGTGGAGTTGTTCTATGTGATGGTCCCTTGTTTGCCCTCGGTGAGTGTTAATCTTCTGCTCATACTGGATCAGTAAATATCTTTTATAGGGCTGGGTTTCTTTTTATGTTTTCTTTGAGTTTGTCCTTGTCTGCGAAGAGTATTATTTCTCCATCTATCTTAATAGATAATTTGGTTAGGTAAAGTATTCTTGGGTTTGCGTTGTTTTTCTTCAATTTTTGGAATATGTCACTCCATTTCCTCCTCTTCAACATTTCTGCTGAAAGGTCTGAACATATTCTTATTGTGGTATTTTTTCACATGACTGTTTGCTTTTTCCCTAGCTGCTTTTATGATCTTCATCTTTTCCTCATAGTTAGATAATTTGACAATCATATGTCTTGATGTCTTCTTCTTTGGATTCAATCTGGCTGGTGTTCTTTCAGCCTCCTGAATGGTTTCCTAATTTTCATTTATTAAGCTGGGGAAATTTTCTTCTAAGCATTCCCTCACTATTTTTGCTGTTGACGTCCTTTTTGTTTCTTGTTCCGGTAGTCCAATTGTTCTAATATTGTTCTTCATAGCATCTGGCATGGCTCTCAAGTGTTCTTCAGGTTCTCTGATTGTCTTATTTGACTGATTTCCCCATTTGCTGAGGTCTCCTTGGTTATCCTCTAGGTCATTTGGTGCGATTCTCTGCCTCCTCATATCTGTTGGCAAAGTCTGTCAATTTCACACTTGATTTTGTTATTTCATACCTTAAGTCTTGTATTTTCCCTTTTGTGCATTGCCTTTATCTCCTCTATCATTTCAGCCTTTTTCTGTATTGCTTCCTTCATATCTGTATGACGCCAAGCAACATACTGAATATTTCTTTCTGTGGTAGGTCAATACGTGCTTCTTCTATGCACATCCCTGGTTCATGACTTCTGGCAATGTCTTCTGTTTCTCCTGAATTTCTGTTGAGGTTGTTAGGACCAGTTGCTTTTACGTGTTATTTTACAGAAGCCTGGAGCTATCTTCTAGAGTCAAAGAGCACTTGAGCCTCTCTTGGGGGACTCGTATGAGTGCTTCTACAAAATACCTGCCCATAGCTGTACTGAGGGGTCAGGCCACTGCTATATCTTCCTGTGGTTTCACTCTTAACCTACATGACCAGTTTTCTGTTATTTGGGATGTAAGCTGGATAGTGCTCTCAAGGGATGCTGTTCAGGTTCTGGTGGGCCCACAAGGGTGTCGCTTCACTGGCTGATCTCTATGTAAGCCTCATGGTACTTGGAGCACCTCAAGTGGCATGTCATGCTTCCCTCTGCAACTGGAATGACAAGGAGGGCATGTGGGTATGCCCTCCTTGTTGTAGAGTACCTTAGCTGTCAGGGGGAATTTCTCTAGTCAGAGTGATAACCTTGGGGGTTGGGTGGATGCTCCCGCAGCAGCGTTGAGCCCCACCAGTAATGGGCAGGAGCTTCCCCCACTCACTTATAAGGCATTGGGGTTTAGGCTGGAGTTCCCCGCACTGTTTGAAGGGGAGTATCCCCTGAGGCTTGGTGTATGGTAGAGCCCCAGAGTGATTTCCTAGCAGCATGCAAGGCCAATAAATGTGGGTGGGAGCTCTCTCAGTTGGACCCCCAGAGTTTCCCTAGGTAGAGGGGAGTGGCCTGGAAGCCACTAATGGCTTCTTAAAGGAAAGAGAATGAGAGAAAAAAGAGAGAAAGAAGAAAACAAAGACTAGAGCAACAAAGCCAAGCAATCTAACACCCACTCACACACACAACTGAAATTCACAGACTAAACAAAAGTGAAAACAGTATTCAAAAATAAGAAGAAAACAACAAAAAAGGAGAACTGAATCTGCTGAGACTGTTGTAGGAAAGAGTAGAGGTAGAAGAAGAGGTGAAAAGAAGAAAAGGTGAAAGAAGAACAAAAGGAAAAAGAAACAGGAGAGAAAATTAAACAAAATTAGATAAAGAAATAGCTAAACCCTGCCGCACAATGATAGGTTGGTGTGCCCTTTTAATGCAGGGACCCAGTAGTGCTGGGAGGAATTTCCCTAGTTGGAGCTATCACTTTAGAGGTCTGGCAGAGGTTTCCTCAGCAGTGTGGTGTGTAATAAGTTGGTGTCGCACCTGTCTCTTGTGGTGTGCCAACCCAACATTATTTGGGTTGATTTGCCCTAGATGGAGGGTAGTGACCTGGAAGCCAGTAGTGGCGTATGATAGGAAAGAGAGGGAGAAAAAAGGAGAAAGAGAGAAAAAGGAGGGGAAAAAAGAGGGAAAAAGAAGAAAGACATAGGAAAAAGCCCACCACACAACTGAGCTCATTGAAACCAACTGTGGTGGGAAAGATAAAAGGGTGAGTGATCACCTGTCCATTGGGCTGGAGGAGTTCCAACTCTTCCTCAAGGTAGTGGAGCGGTGTGCCCACTTGATGTATGGTTCCACAGATTCAGGGTGGGATTACTCTCGCAGACAAGAATGCACTAGCGGCCAGGCTTCAGTTCCCTTTGTGGTACTGAGCGCTGGAATTCCTTCCACATACATATTAATGAGATTTTTTTGCATAAATGAATTCTGTGTTTATGAATGGAGATTATATAACCCTTGTTTAATTCTTCCAGAAATTGCATCTAAAAGAACAATTGGAATTCTTCTTTACTGGGATTTTATCTCTTGAGCACAAAGCATTAATTTCAATTGTATCATCAGTTTTACTCTAAAAAAATCAAATGTAAACAACTGTGCAGAAGGACCATGTACCCTGTCAGCTGCCTCTCAGTATTCTGTAAGGCCTCTGATTTTTGTCTTTTGTACTGTTCTTTTTTAAAAATCATTTTATTGGGTGCTCATATAACTTTTATCACAATCCATATATATATATATCATGTCAAGTGCTTTTGTACATTTCTTGCCTTCATCATTGTCCAGACTTTTTCTTTCTTCTTGAGCCCTTGGTATCAACTTTTCAATCTACCCTCCTCATGAACCCTTGATAATTTATAAATTGTTATAATTTTTTTCATGTCTTACATGACCGATGTCTCCCATTACCCAATTTTCTGTTTCCCGTCCCCCAGAGAGGGGTTTATATGTAGATCATTATGATTGGGTTTCCCTTTCTCCCCCCACCTTCCCCTTATCCTCCTGATATCACTACTCTCATTATTGGTCCTGAGTGGGTTATCTGTCCTGGATTCCTTGTGTTTCTAGCTCTTGTCAATACCCATGTATATGATCTGGTCTAGCCGTATTTGCAAGGTAGAATTGGAATCATGATAGTGAGGTGGAGGACATACAACTAGAGGAAAGTTGTATGTTTCATCAGTACTATACTGCACCCTGACTAGTTCATGTCTTCCTTTTCCCCTTCTGTAAGGGGATTTTTAATTGTCTACAGATGGGCTTTGGATCTGCACTGCACACTTCCCCTCATTCACACAGATATGATATTTTGTTCTGGGTCTTAGATGCCTAATACCTGATTCCATGGACACCTCATGATCAAAAAGGCTGGTGTGCTCTTCCATTGGACTTTGTTGATTCTCAGCTAGATGGCTGCTTGTCTACCTTCAAGCCTTTAAGATCCTAAACACTGTATCTTTTGATAGCCAGCACCATCAGCTTTCTTCACTACATTTGCTAATGCACCCATATTGCCTTCAGCGATCATGTCAGGAAGGTGAGCATCGAAGAATGACAGGTTATTAGAACAAAGTGTTCTTGCATTGAAGGAGTACTTGTGTAGAGGCCCAATGTCCATCTGCTAACTTGATACTTAACGTATAAATATATGTACATAGATCTATTTCCCTCTCATTATATATAAATATATTTACATATGTACATGCCTGTATTTAGACCTCTATAAATTCCCGTTGCCTACTAGTTTTTTCCTCTTTTTCCTTTTACTTTCCTCTGGTCTCACAATCATGTTCAGCTATCATATGGGTTTCTGTAATTCCTCTCAGTTACATTGCCCTTGATCAAGCCCTACCAGGCACCCATGCCCCCCTCACCATTAATTCCAGATCACTTGTTGTTCCTTTATCCCTGGGTTTGTTAACATCTGCTTCCTTTCCCCACCCTCCTTCTTTCCCCCAGAACCAGGAGACCCATTGTTTGCTCCTCCGGATTGTTTATCCTTTCTATCTTATCTAGATAGACCTGCAGAGACAATAATAGGCACAAAAACAAGACAGAGCAAACCAAAACAACAAAAGAAAACAAAATAAAAACAACAACAAATAAGCAACAACACAAAAAAACCCTGAAAAAAATAGAAAAGCCTAAAAATAGTTCCAGGTCTGTTTTTTAAGCATTAGGAGTGTTTTTTGCTCGAGTCTGATGGGGTGCCACATCCTGGCCTCAAAGCCTACTTTTGGTATTCCCTAGGGACTTCATTACTTTGTTCCCCTGTCTGTTCTGTTGTACTCCCTTAGTGTTTTACCCTGGTGTGGTGTGGTCAGATAGGGCACAACTCCTGCACTGTTCCTCCAGTGTTGTCCCACATAGCGATATGGATAAATGAAGGAGATCTTACTGGTGGTGGGGCCTGCCCTATGTTCATTGGATGCTCTGAGTAGGAATATCATCCTCAGGGCTTGGTGGGTCAGGATGTGTACCAATCTCTCTCCTTCCCTCTTCATTTGCTCCTGTATGCCCTATCAAATGCACCCCTCTCCCTGAGCTGAAGCTTCAATGCTGTCTGCTCTGTAGTGCATTCTGCTGGGAGAGGAGGGACAGAGGTGTTCACATAGTTGGAATTGGGGCCTCTGTTTTTTGTGTTTTGTACTGTTGTTTGTATAAAAAGTAACTGATACAGCAAGCACTTTCATAAAAAGGGGACCAGGATTTATGAAAGCTCTTTTGTGGAAAATCCAACCGATCAAGGTCTATGAATATTCTTATTAATACACTTAGTAATACACTTAGTAATAAAAGCTAGTATATATTCAGGAAGCCATTGATTTTGAAAAGCAATATTTCTTGGCATTTCATAAATAAAATTTCCACTCAGCCCTATGCTTAAGTCCTTATTATATACACAACATGAGATTTTCTAGGGAAAAAGTTGAAGCACAGAGACATTAAGAAATTATTTAATGTCCCCAGCAAGTGAGTGAAGGAGCTAGGGCTATAAGTCTGTGTCTGAATAACAATGGAGAGTAGATTTGGGACTCAGCATTAATCTTTCATAGCAAGTCCATCTCCAATTCACACATTATAGATGCTTTACATACGTGTCCTTTTCTCAGAGAGTCCCAGATCTCTCTCATTCCCATATGTCTTAAGAATAGAACTGTACTCCATAGCTTTCCAGTGACTGTATTTTATTGGAAGTCAATAACCAGGTTTTTTTCTTTTCCAAAAATGAACCAGTAACCTTCCAGCATCAGGTTAATCATTTCCACCATACTAACTCTGTCACTTTCACTCTGTTGTAAGTAGGTCTACAATTCTTAGGTCATTGATCACTACTTGAATTCTAAATATTACATATCTTTCATGCTCCATTTATGAACCTATTTCTTAATCCTCTTCAACTTCTTATACACTTCTCTGGAATCCTGAATCCAAAATGTCAGCAATTCATTTCAGTCTTAATCTTTCCTCTATTCTTCATGTGAGAACACTTCTTTCTTGTGTCCATCTAGATGAATGACTCTTTTCTTTCTCTTGCTGCCATGTCTCTGAGTAGAGTTGGTGTCTTCTTTTCTCCTTGGTTCTACTTCAAGAGGCATTCCTGCCCTTATATTTAATCCACCAGCTACTGCAATCACACTAATAGGGGATGCAGCACAACTGTTATTCTTTGCTATAATTTTTCATCCCAGATCACTAGCGACACTTTTTGAATATTTTACTTTCTAGCTCAATTAACTCTTTCTGTAGCATTCTTATTGAGCTTCTTGTTAATTTGAGTTTTCATTGAATTTAGTATTCAAAGCTCAATAAACAGATTTCTAAAATTCCTTATATTTTCCCTTCATTAACCTTGTTTACTACTCTACAGGGTAGTTAGTTACACACTGGGCTGCTAAATTCAAGGTCAGTACTTTGAAACTGTCAGCTATACCATGAGAGAAAAAGAGGCTTTCTAAACTTTTCCAGTTGTATGAACTCACAGGAACCGTTTATTCCACAGGGTCACGCTGAGTCAGAATTGGCTCCATGACAGTGAAACTGGTTTGGTTTACCTATTGAAGTGGTTCTTTTGTGGTCTTTACAACACCTAAAATGGTTCTGCAATAAAGGCCTAACAGTGTTGGACTTCTGTTTTATTTTTTTCTCATAGCTTAGACCAGCTTTTTATGTACTTTCCACATATTTTTTCCTTTAAATGTTATTTTCATGTTATTTACATTGAAACCTCTTTCTGTAAGTGGCTTTAGGGAAAGAAAAGCAACATCTTCAGTTTACTGTTTTTCATGGACAGAGGCATTTCAAATGACAGTACCATGGGAGGAATATGAGGCGTTCCACTCCCATAAATATTTACAGTTTCAAAACTCACTGAAGCAGTTCTACCTTGTCCAATAGGTTCACTATGAATAAGAATTGACTTGATGGCAGTGAGTGGTTTTCCCGATTTCCTCATCAGTTATTGTTGTTGGATGCCTTACTATTGATTTCAATTCATAGCAACCACATGTGACAGACTAAAACAGTCTCAAGGGATTTCCTAGACTGTGATGTTTATAAGAATATATTGTCAGGAATTTTCTCCAGGGGAGCTTCTGAGTAGGTTCAAACCACCAACCTTCAGTTAGCAGCAATTGCTTAACCACTGCACAACTAGTTTCCCTCATTACTCTCATGGTAACACAAAATAATAAAGGAAAAATAAAAATGCACATAGGTGAATAATTATGATAGTCACATAAGATAATGCTAGTAGCTGAGATAATGCTGAGATAATGCTAGTAGACCCCTCTAAAGTATGTATTTACACAAAGTACATCTCTATCTCATTAAATTAATCTCTACTTAAGCAAGAAACAGATAAACACATACAAAGAATACACATGTAAATGAGCACTTTGTGAATTTTTTCCTCTTTAAAAAGATAATCTTATATATATTGAAGTTGTCAATGATTTCATTATTTTTGGATCCACATCAATGACCATAGAAGCAACAGTCATGAATTAAAGCAACCTATTGCTTTGGGCAAACTGGCTTCAAAGGAAGATATAGAGATTGGGAAGTCAAAATGTTATTGTCAAATTCCTGAAGTTTCCTTTTCTCAACTACTAAAATGATATTTAGAAACAGAAATGGACATGATATGGATGCTCTCTTCTAACTAGACTTAGTCTTCCTTCTTTCATTTTCCAATTGGCAAAGCCTCTTCAGAAGAACTAATCGCTCTTACATGCTGATGTCTTCCCTTCAACACTGAGTTACTCCTTTTCTTCCGTCTTCATACCAACACTATCTTTGTAATGCTTACAACACCACTCGAGTCACAAAACTTTTCAGTAGCTTGCCTGTGATCATCCTGCATGCAGCTCATTGCATGTGTTTCATGAGTCTGAAGAGGGCTTTATATATTGGTATCAGATATATGGGCTGATATCAGACTTATGGATTTGATCTGGACTGGGCTGGGATGTTTCTCAATATTCAATTGCTCTGGTATATAAAGTTCTTTCGCATACACATATGAGTGTCTCTATGAATTTGTTTCTCCGGACTAACACATTATGGTACCTTGGGAGTAAGGTACTAAAGAAACAGACCACAAGATGGAGATTAGATTTTTGTTTCACCCTTGCCTCATAGAATATTTCGTCTTGGGCTAGCCAGAAGTCAGATATGTTCTTGCAGTTTACTGGAAAGACTATGGAAATTTAAAGCTTTGATTAGTTTTTGGTTATTCTAGTATGAAATGGCAAAAATGGATGTTGCCAATGTATAGTTTGAGCTCAGGGGTAGAAATTGTCCCTTGAATTTCTCAGAGACCATGCTGGTTAGAGAAAATGGCTGACTGAGGTCAAAATGGCTGACAGAAAGGCTGGATCTGGGTTGATGCTGTCAGAGACCTAATCCCATATTTTTGTATCAATAGAATAGTTTAGATGAGGATTAAGATAAACTAAATAAGGACTGAACTTTACTGTTTCAACAACTGAGATTAGTATCTGATTCTACTTTGTTTATACTAATTTCTTCTGCTTATTATTGTTGCTATAAGGATGCTTAGAAATGATTATTGGGAAGTATGAAAATAGAGAGCTTGTAAGTCCACTTGCCTTGAGCCATTAAAATTTGATCTTCAAATAGGTTTATGACACTCTTGCAAAGAAATCTTTGAAAAGATATGCCACACCCAGTGCTTTGGAGTACTCAGGACATCTTCATTCCAAGACACTTGCCTTGGGGCAAGATTGACAGATTGAAGAAAAATGAACTCTTAGACTTTTTGAAGTTTGAACTCTAGTGGCTTTTGTCAGAAGCTGGAAAAAATCTGGAACCATGAAGAAAACTCCTCTCTAGGACTTAAAGTTAAAGGAAGCCTATGGGCTGACTGTAATGCTTGCTCAGTAATCATCTGGATCCACTTGTTTCATGGAAGTGGGAGAAATGCACAATAAAGAGATGGGTTGTGTCTGGTCATTGACACCCATGGACCTGGTTCACAGGGACCAGAGAAGAAGACTAGAGCAGGTTGACTGGTCTGAAATTCAAGACTTAGCACAAGGTGGCTAGGCTTTTTGAGAATTTGTGAGGAGCCCATGGTCTAAAGGCAAGGTGACCTATGGGCACCCTGGAGAGGCTAAGTGAGACAGCCATATTGAGTTGACCAGAACATAACCAGATGAAGAGAAGTTATTTGAGCTTGTGAACTGGAGCATATTACTGCAGACTTTATGGATGGCCTGTCCTGATTTGACTTTGCTTATGGATTCAGACTTCACAAAGTTCCAGGCGGAATGAAGATTCTTCACATCAAAGAATATGATTGTCTCCTCAGACCACTGGGTTTAAATAAGTGGGTAGTATAGAAATTTGATACCCAAAATAGGGAGGACAAAAGCATGAAGTTGTTGACTTACAAACTTTCATAGGTGCTGGGATATATTCATAGGGTTAGAGGATTAAGGTGTAGGTGTTCACATAAGTATAGGATATCTTGGTTTTGTTCACTTATAGAATGTTGTGTTTAAATGAGAGTGGTACATATTGAAATGAATGCATTTTAGTTTTATCCTGTGAGGTACAGATATTATTTATTATTGTTTGTTTGAAATATATATATGGTTAAAGAGTTATGTGAAAGAGTCAAATTGACTGTGGTAGTTATATAATTGTTTGTCAATTTGAGAAGATTAAGAGTGAAGGGGTAGAGTCTAGCCTGTCAATCAGGTCATAACTAATGAGGACTCTGTGTGGGCATGGCTTTTTCCTGAGGATTTTGGGAACTCTGGTATTTCTCCTTGGGGCAGGAGACACATACTCTCTCTCTGCTTATTTCCTGGAAGACATTGAAGCTGAGAAGACACCTAGCACAACGCAAGTGCCCTGAGATGAAGAAGCCTCATGGAGACCCCTGTCAGCCCTAAGATGCTTACACTGCCACTGGATCCACAAGACTTTCCACCCACTGGCCCATAATTTTCCTGCATTCAGCATCATTGCATGTGAGTCTGAAGAGGGCATTATATATATCGGACATATGGGCTAATATCAAACTTATGGACTTGATCTGGACTACGCTCTGATGTTTTCTCAATATTCAATTGCTCTTGTATATGAAGCCTGTCCCATACACATATGAGTGTTTGTATGAATTTGTTTCTCTAGTCTACCCAGACTAATGCATCTTCCACAAGATCAATATCTATTATGTTTATATTTAGCTGGTGCTTATATATCACAGTTACATACTTCTAAATTATCAAAAGTAGGGTCTGCCTAGATGATCTACTTACTTTTATTCAAAGCTTTCAGAATAGGAAAAGACAAAGTGGAAAACTAATAATATCCCATGTTTCAAAGAAATTAATATTTTGCCATGTTCTTATTGTATTTTTTTTTTTCTAAAGCCAGTGTCATTAGCTGATTCTGACCTAGAGCTACCACACAGGACAGGGTAGAAATGGCTCTAAATCTCTCTCTTTTTTTTTTTTTTTACAGTTTTCATGACACATAATGCGCATATCATGCAATTCAATTGTTCAATCATATTAAGACATATACCAATATTACCACAATATAATAATATTTTTCTCACCCCCAATGATTAAATCGTTTTTATTTAGTATTATTTTTATATCATTTAATTTGGAGCTCATATAACTCTTATCACGATCCATACATGCATCTATTGTGTAAAGTACATTTGTACATTCATTGCCCTCATCATTCTCAAAACATTTGCTCTCCACCTAAGTCCCTGGCATCAGCTCCGCATTTTTTTTCTTCCCCTCCCTTTCCTCTCCCCCCTCCCTCATGAGAATTGATAAATTATCCTTTTGCCATATCTTTCCCTGTCTGGCGTCTCCCTTCACCCACTTTTCTGTTGTCCGTCCCCCAGGGTGGAGGCTATACGTAGACCCTTGTAATTGGTTCCCCCTTTCCAACCCACCCTCCTAGTGTCACCACTCACACCACTGGTCCTGAAAGGGATCATCCACCCAGGATTCCCTGTGTTTCCAGTTTCTATCTGTACCAGTGTCCAAGCTCTGGTCTAGTCGTATGTGTAAGGTAAAATTATGATCATGATAGTGGGGTAGTGGGGAGGAAGCATTTAGGAACTAGAGGAAAGTTGTATTTTTCATCGTTGCTGCATCGCACCCTGACGGGCTCATCTCCTCCCTGGGACCCTTCTGTAAGGGGATTTCCAGTGGCCTACAAATGGGATTTGCATCTTCCCTCTGTCCTCCCCACTCATTTACTATGATATGATTTTTTGTTCTGATTATGTCTGATACCTGATCCCTTCGACACCGCGTGATCACACAAGCTGGTGTGTTTCTTCTATGTGGGCTTTGTTGCTTCTGAACTTGATGACCGCTTGTTTACCTTCAAGTCTTTAAAACCCCAGACGCAATATTTTTTGATAGCCCAGAACCATCAGCTTTCATTACCACATTTGCTTATGCACTCATTTTTCTTCAGTGATCATATCAGGGAAGAAAGCACACAGTGATATGATGTTTTGTTCTTTGATGCCAGATAACTGATCCCTTCGGCAGCTTGTGATCACACAGGATGATGTGCATCCTCCATGTGGGCTTTGTTGCTTCTGAGAGAGGTGGTGACTTGCTTACTTCAAGTCTCTAGGACCCAAGATGCTATATCTTTTGATAGCCGGGCATCATCAGCTCTCTTTACCACATTTGCTTATTCACCCACTTCATCTTCAATGATTGTATCGGGAAGGTGAGCATCATAGAATGCCAATTTAATAGAAGAAAGTATTCTTGCATTAAGGAAGTACTTGGGTGGAGGCCCAATGTCCTTCTGCTACCTTAATAATAAACCTATAAGTATATGCACATAGATCTATTTCCCATCCTCATATATAAATGTATTTTACATATGTACATACCTTTATATAGACCTCTGTAAATGTCCTTTGCCTCCTAGCTCTTTCCTCTATTTCTTTTGACTTTCCTATTGTCCCACTATCATGCTCAGTCTTTATTTGGGTTTCATTAATTACTCTTGGCTGCATTACCTTGATCATGCCCTACCAGGCCTCCTACACCCTCCTCACTACTGATTTCGATCACTTGTTGTTCCCTTGTCCCTGGGTTTATTAACACCACTACCTTTCCCCACACCTTCCCCTCTCGCATCTCCCCCTGGAACTGTCAGTCACATTGTTTTCTCCTCCAGTTTGTTCATCCAGCCTATCTTATTTAAACAGACCTGATTAAATCACTTTTAAAATGAGTTTTGTAATCATGTTCAGTTCTAATTCTCCTTCTCCTTTCCTCCTTCATTGTTTATTCCTCAAATCCCCTCAACCTCTCCATCACCCACCCCCATACATCCCCTACAAACCCTTGTATCAGTTACTATCTCTATGCATCCACTCCTTCTTTGCTTTACAAATTAGTAAGCACAACAGAAAAATAAAGAATTAACTGAAATAAAGTGGTAATGATAAAACAATAGTAATATAACAACAAAAATACAAAGATTGTATACAGAAGGAAAAATCACCATCAATATTTAATATACAGAAAATAAATTGTAGCTATAAATCTTTAGTCCAGAAGAATGTATTTAGAAAACAAACAAAAAGAAATCCCCTCCAAAAAAGTAGAAGAAAATAATATCTATTAAGTAATATGAAGAATCTCTGGATTGGGAAGTCATTTGTTGGAGTCCCTGGCACTTCATCTTTGAGCAGTGTCCACACAGTTGATAGCTCTCAGTGACAGAAATCGTGATGGGGCTGGGGGGATAGAAAAAAGGAAATTGTGGTTCATCCTATGCCAGCTATGGATTATTTATATTTTGTATGTCCATTATCATAATAACTTTCTGACACAAACAACTAGAAAACCCTCAAGATATTCAACAGTAAGCATTCAATTTTGTTCATGAATCTTAGTGTGTGGTTCTTCTGGTCTCTTCAGAGTTTACTCTGTGAAATATTCCCAGTTGCTTGGTGCCATGAAGTTGGTTTTGACTCATAGCAACCCTAAACACAATAGAACAAAACACTGAAATTGTCCTACACGGTTCTTAGAATTGTTCCTGTGCCTGAGCCCATTGTTGTTGCCATGTCTTTGCGGGCCTTCTTTTTCACTACCTCTCCACTTTACCAAGCATGATGTCCTTATCCAGGGACTGATCTCTCCCGACATGTCCAAGTTATGTAAGATGCTGTCTTGCCATCCCTACCTCTGAAGAGCACTCTGGACAGACTCTTCCAAGACAGACTGGTTTGTCCTTGAAGAAGTCCATTGTTCTTTCAATATTATTCTCCAGCACCACAAGCAAGTGCATCAATTCTTCCTTGCACTCCCTTAGTCAATGTCCCACTTTCTTGTAAACAATGTGAAATGGAAAATATGAAGACTTGGGTCAAACATGCCTTAGTCCTCAGAGTAATCACCTTGATTTTCAAGACTCTAAAAAAGTCTTGTTTAGTAGATTTACCGAAGGCAATGAATCATTTGATCTCCCGACTGCTGCTTCCATGAGGATTATCATGGATAGAAGACAAAATTCTGGACAACTCCTTTTCTCCGTTTATCTTGGCATTTGTTTATCCAGTTGTGGAGATACTGGTCTTCTTTACATTGAGCTTTAATCCATACTGAAGGTGGAAATCCTTGACCTTCATCAGCAGGCACTTCAAGTCCTCATTTTGAGCAAGCAAGGTTTGCTTCACCTAGAATTTATAAAATAATAAGCCTGGCTAAGCTTGCCACCCTAGGCAAAATTTCTATGATTCCATTTTTTAAGTAATTCAGAATTAATGAAGCTGTAAATAATTAAAGTTAAGGTTAAGGGTAGAGATATGCTTAGTATTTGGGTTAAGCATTTAAGGTTATAACTAGGGTTAGTATAAGTCAAAGTCCAGGTTCTTTATTTAGACACCATTTCAACTTAAACTCATTTATTTCTTTACCAGTGTAGGCAGTGCATTGAAGCAGTTAAGAATAAAGTCTTCAGTTTTCCTATTCAATTCCTCCCCACCTTGCCGGGATGCCACATGCTAAGGAGACGTAACTTACCACCTAAAGACAAACATTTAAAAGGGCGGTTTTTCTGCCACCTTTTTCTTCCTGAGAATAACTTCAGATATAAAAGTTTCAAAGGCACCCAATAGAACCAAATGCAGCATCTGAACTATAGAAAGTGAGTGAAGTACTGCCTCCCAATCCATCCCATCAGTTTTATTTTAATCTGATTTATTTGGCTATATGTCTGCTCCCCTCTGCATTTCCTATATCAGCTTTATCACAAATCAGTCCCCTGCAGGTTGTATTGGAAAAGCAATATGTGTGATTGAGATATTGTTAACAACAAAGCATGTTCTGGTCCCAGAGCTGTTAGATTCTGATGGATAAAATTTAATATTTTGAAGGGAGGAAGAAGAAAAAAGACTATTATTCTTACTCCTTTATTTGCAGTATGGGTGAAGTTTCTTTTATCTCCTCTACTTTCATTGTAGCAGCATGACTGAGATACCAATAAATTATTGAATGCAATATCCAGATGTCTGGATGATTTTTTGGTGCTGCTGCTGCTACTTTTTAGTAGGCAAGGGAAAAGATAGTTGAGGTTTTTCAAAAAGTGTCAAAACTTAGCTATAAAATAAGGATTTCATTGAACAGAAACTAATGAAACCACCCAATTTATTTCCCTTTCACTGTTGCAATGCAGGTGAATCTTCCTTCAGAAGCATTGCAAAACTTAAGTGCGCAGTGACCTGGTTTCAAAAGTGCATGCTTTATATATGAAGGATGCGATGACTACTCATAAGCACCTTTAATAATTTTTCAAATTAAAAAAGTTTCATTTGTGTATGGGGATCACGACTGACAATGTCCTCAACATGTTTCCCCTCTCATGCCATACTTTTAATATCTGCGTTGCCAAGGAACTAACATTCCAATTTCATCACGATACTTTGAGTTTTGGCAAACTTTGTCAGAGGGAGTCTCCAATTTATTTTTCCATATCACCTTCTTGACAGTGAACCTATCAATCAATCTGGTGTATTTGCTTTATATCTTTACTATTCTAAAGGGATATTGATGAGGTGATAGATTGGGACTGTGAAATTTTCTTTTTGTTTTGTAAAGTACCAGACAGTAGATATTCTTGTCTTTTCAGAACACTGACACTGTCAAAGTGCCAACTATTTGTTTAAGAAGTGAATTAGTCAGAGGAGATATGTAAACAAGTGGAGATTAGTGTGTTCCCAGGGAACCTTAATACAAAGGAAGAAGGAGAAGGAGGAGAGGGAGGGAAAAGGGAGAGGAGGAAGAGGAAGAGTGATGAATTTGGAAATGTTATTGTAATTTTCCCAACCCAGAATCTTTTTACATATATGTTGTACCACAGGTCATAATTATATGCTAGGTATCCTACTTAGATGATATCATTACTCCTATTATCTAATAAAGCTAAAATGTAGGAACAAACACAATCCCCCTTTGCAGATAGATAAACCTAAGCACAGAGAGAATAGCAATTTGTTCACATATGGTCAAGCAGGGATGGAGGCAGGCTTGTTTTGAGAGCCATGCTTCTTCTAAACACTGTGCCACAATGGTGTTCTGATTAGTTGACAGAGAGAAAATGCCATGGAATGCACTTCACAAGTACATGCCTCTGCCCTTGGTGAGATTCTTCCACATATAAATCAGTTTTTATCTTTAATAAATGAAATAACACTTATGTCCCCTTTTAATAGTACCCAGGTGTTGTATTGTTGCTATTCTTTAAATGAGTTGCTTAAATCCACAATGATAGAAAATTTAACATGAATTTACCAGTAAGAGAACTAATTACATGACATTTACATTACATGACTAATTACATTTACATTACATGACTAATTATATGACATCAACATGTAGTAATGGGAGGAGATCGATTTCTATAATTAACAGCTGAATCTTTCCATTTTGCTTTCAACCCTTGTAAGAGGTATAATTTGGGGGAAGATACATTCTGGGCCATAATTGTCTAATATATAAAATAGGGGCAAATATTATATCTATATAAAAATATTTTGAATATCTAAAGTACTATAGAGTTGTAGCCATGTATAATTATGAATATACAAAAGTCATTGCTCATGAATCAATTCAGATTCCTAGCAACCAAAGGTGTTAATATTAGAACTGAGATCTAAAAGATTTTCTTGTTATTCCTCCCAGCAGTTGTATTAACCTAACTGCCTCTGCAGCAATCCACTTTCCAATGTTTTCTGCATGTTAGCATGACTATTCACAGCCTCAGTCCACGACCAGTAGCAATTCACCAGGAGCTGAATCTTTGTGTCTTTCCCCTTTGATTGCTTCTTTCTTTCTTTTTAAAAAAATCATTTTATTGGGGGATCCTACAACTCTTACCACAATCCAAACATACATCCATTGTGTATCAAGCACATTTGTATATTTGTTGCCCTCCTCATTCTCAAACATTTGCTTTCTGCTTGAGCCCTTGGTATCAGCTCCTCATTTTTACCCTCCCTCTCCACTTCCCCTTCCCACATGAATCCTTGATAATTTATAAATTATTATTATTTTGTCATATCTTACACTGTCCGACGCCTCCCTTCACCTGCTTTTCTGTTTTCCATCCCCCAGGGAGGAGGTTATATGTAGATCCTTGTAATCAGTTCCCCTTTTTTATTCCACCTTCCCTCCACCCTCCTGCATCACCACTCTCACCACTGGTCCTGAAGGGATCATCAGTTCTGGATTCCCTGTGTTTCCAGTTCCTATCTGTACCAGTGTACATCCTCTGGTCTAGCCGGATTTATAAGTTAGAATTGGGATCATGATAGTAAGAGGGGAGGAAGCATTTAAGAACTAGATGAAAGTTTGATTGCTTTATTTAATTGAAACAACTTTAAAATGGGTCAAAAGGGAGATCAAATGATATTATATTTTGACATAACTATGTCTGCTATAGTCAATCCACAATACTCTCTGTATCATCACAGGTCTAGTTACATTCCTCAACTATGATCGGAAGAGATTCATCATATGTTTAATCCATGTGTAGACACTGCAAATGGGTTTGAGGTTTCAACTGTCATCTACAGCTTTCTTCAACGCTGATATTCACAATTAAAGCTCTGATACTCTTATCTATTTTATATTTGGATTGTATTATGTACAGTCCTTGGGTCACACAGGCTAGTGTGCTTCTTTCCCGTGGACTTAGTTGACACATCGCTTAGATAACTGCTTGTTTGAAAGAAAGCCTTTAAGACCTCAGATGCTATACTTTCTAATAATGGGCGCCATCTAGTTTCTTTACTATGTGTTGCTTTAGCACCCGTATCTTCAGTGACCATTAATGATGGTGAACATCAAGCAGGACTATGTTATAAGAACTAATTTTGCTTAGATTAGGACTAGAATTTAGTACAGGTCCAACTCTAGCATTTTCTAGACTAGTTTTTCTGGAAGCAGACTGCTTCTGTGGCCTGGCTTGGTGGGTTTATCCCTCTTACACTTCATCTAGTAGTCAAGAGAAAATTGTTTCTATACCCCTTTACACACATTCACATGCACACACACCTATATAAACAAACCAAATAAACAAAATATCCATTGTCATCAAGTTGGTTCTGATGCCGTGATGATATTGGACAGAGTAGAATGGCCCCCTAGTGTTCCCTTGGCTACTAAGAGTTATGGAAGCTGACTGCAATGTGGTTAGTGACTTTAACCTACTGGTCTCTTTATTACCTTCTAAGTACTTGACATATTGTGCCTGCAGGGGTACCAGACACACATACACATATATGCATAAACTATATATATGCATTCAATAAACATATATACATAAACATATAAATATGTCAATATAACACATTTGTTAACAAAGCTCAGTTTAGAATTTGTAAAGAGCTCTATTTTTAAATAATCTAAATATGATTAAAATTGGAAGCCAAATTTTATACTTTCTCACAACTCTTGAAGCAGAAAGAGGTATCCTTAAGCCTATGCAGATGAGAGTCTGTCTGTTCTTTTAGAGAACCAATTTAGTGAAAGTGCCTGTAAACTGTTCACTGATAGAAAGTGAATCTCTTGAATACAAATTGACTCCTGATTGCAAGTGACTTTGTGATGACAAGCAAGGAAACTTAAAAAAATAAAATCCTCAAAATATCAAAAATATGTTTTTGTTTGTTTTGGTGAACCAACTGCCTGTGTGCTTGTGGCTTCCAGATGGGGGTTCAGACTTAAAACACCCAGAGGCTCCATTGGTATTTACTATGCAATATAGCACCTTTTAGTATCCGGAGGTGAGTCAATATTTCATACCATTAAATGTGTGCATCCAAAGATGGACACAGGGCAGATGTTTGATGTTGCAGCATGTTTGGCTTGCTGAATACCACAGTGAATGTGTCTATTTCTCTTCTACATTTTAATAGACATTAAAACATTCCTTGGTGTAGGAGCTTTAGGTAATGATGCCCTGTGGAAACATGTATACCATTGCCATGGTACTTCATAGTGTCTACTTGATGAAGACATAATTGAAAAACAACGACAACAGAGTATTTATAATTAGTATGAAACTTCAGAAAAAATCTTAGTTTGCAAGAGGGAAAGGCAATTAAAACAAATGCTGTTATTTGCCTGCAATAGTGATGATGGATGAGTAAATACTCAGGCACACAAGCTGAATTGGTGGGAGAGAGAGCGGGAATAGTCACAAGTCTACACAGAAGTCTGACACAGGATATCTGTAAATGTGCATTGACATTGCTGGATACAGCTATGAATATGGAGGTGCATATAGGGAACAAGGGTATAAAATGCTTTAAACTCAATAAAGCATCTTAAGTAATTGAGATATGTGACCAGGTACTCTGGGCTATAGTCTCAGAGGACAGACACCGAGGTTCATCAGTGTAGCATAGTTCACAAAGACAACGTTCTGCATCCTCTTTGGGTGGTTGTGAGCAACAATCTAAGGTATAAATATCAGGCACTCCCCATTCAGAAGAAAGGTGATGGAAATAGAAATACATATAGAAAGTTTGGTCCAATGGACTTTGAAACATTAGTCTCTGTAACCTTGAGACTAGAAGAAGTCAGAAAATACTTGGCTACTACTTTCACCTGCTCTGAATAGAACATTTTAGAAAGTCCTAGATCAAATGGGAGGAGAATGTGCAATCCCCCACACCAAAGAATAAAAAGTGCCAGGCTTACTATTTGGAGAGAAACTTGTGGGACCCCCTGCCAAACTATGGCCTGCAGTCACTCTTCAGCTATTCTTGTTGCTATTGCTAAGTGTCATCCAGTCAGCTCCGACCCACAACAATCCTACGCACACACTGCAGAATGGAGCCCTGGCCAGTCCTCCACAATGCTCACAATCACGGTTCTGAGTGAGCTCATCATTATAGCCACTGTGCTAATTCATCTGGTTGAAGGCCTTCCTCGTTTTCACGGCTCCTCCACTTTACCAAGTACGATGTCGTTCTCCAGGGATTGATTTCTTCCGACAAATGTGTCCAAAATAAGAGCAAACCTTGCCCGCCTTGCCTCTAAGGAGCACTCTGGTTGTGCTTCTAAAACAGATTGGTTTGTCCATTTAGCAGTCCATAGTACTTTAAATGGTTTTCTCCGGCACCACAACGCCAATGCATTGATTCTTCTTCAGTCTTTCTTATTCTGCCTAACTTTCACATGCATATGAGGCAATAGAGAACATCATTGCTTGGGTGGGGCACACCTTAGTCCTCAAAGTAATGCACTTGGTCTTCAGCACTCTAAAGAAGTCTTTTGCAGAAGATGTAAGTAGTTTTAAAATAATCAAACATTTGTGATGAAATGGACAGTATTTATCACTAGGACAGATGATTTGGAAAGAAGGATTGGAAACAAGTGTGATCAGGGTGCAACACTCAGAAGATTAAAGTGGATGATCTGAAACAAAATGTGTACAAATTATTGAATGTAAAACTAGTGATTTGCTTTTTAAATCTTCACTTAAATCACAAGAAGAACATTTTAAAAATAAGATAAAAATAATAAAAACCCTTGATTTCCCACAGGAGACAGATGAATCAATATTGTCTGTGAGTTCATTATCAAAATTTCAGCTCCTAGATTAGTGCTTTCAAACACAGTTCAAGTAACACAGCAGGGTGGGAGTGGTTTTGAACGCCTTTGTTAGGGATTCTGTAGGAGTGGACCTCAAGACAAGTATTCTATTTGAGAGCTTTCCTCAGGAAGTATAAACCAGGGTGAAAGGAAAAGCATAGGGAAGGAACAATGAGGTCGCTGGTGTTGGTATTCCCGAGTGTGGTAACTCATGCTGCCACCCTTGCGTCAGGAGCTGGTGAGCTAAACCCTCCAGTGAAAAAACACCCTCCTCCATCACAGCCCTCCTGGCCCCGGCCCCACACCTGCCCTCTCCTTTCCCCGTTCATTTGACAAGACAGAGACCCTTCTCTCTGAACAATGTCAATCTCTGGAGTCCCTCTGCCAGGGCCTTCCCTGGCGGTGTGTGTTGCAGGGGGTGTGAGGAGTTAGCACACTGGGAAAGGTTGTTGCTGGCGAGTTTTACATTGGGTGGTGGGTGACACTAGCCCCAGGGGTACCATTGTGTAAAAGGCTCTCCTTTTATGAGAGAAGACTGCCTACTGTTGCCACTGCAGACCATAGGATCCTGCTTGTTCTACTCCTGACAGTGTCATCAGGTGAGACCAGCTCCCCAACACCCCTCTGATGATGTTCCTGGGTAAAATCCATAAAGAATATGTTAATGAGTAGAGAGTAAGTTAATGAGTGTCTGATCCCTGGGTCAGCAGTGGTTCAGCACAGTCCAGTATCGCCTAAAGGCTATTACCCCATTCACAATGATCACTTCCAAGTCTCCTTGAAGGAGACAGGTTTGTTTCCCAGACATTGCACTTCACACTCCTCCACCACTCCTCTGTCAATGGAAGCTTTTCTATTTTTGTGATGAAAAATAGCTTTCACAGATGGTCTTGGACTAAACAGTTGGATTCCTCCAGTATGGAGACTTCAAAAGTCAGGGCCCCGTTTGGGGCAGCTAATAGCAACGAGGCAAGGAAGATAAATTCACTGCCTTCAAGTCCACTCTGACTCACAGATACCCAGTAGGACAGGATAGAACTTCTGTTGTTAGTTTCAGAGTCGGTAACTCCTTAAAGGAGTAGAAAGCCTTATATTTCTCCATTGGAGCAGCTGATGATTTTTAACTGATGACCTTGCTGTTAGCATCTTTATGCATAATCCAGTATAACACTGGGGTTATTGGACGCAAGAATCTGGAGTATTTACTTGTCACCACTCTTCCATCACTGACTTCGGGTTACTCCTGGGGACATTCAATGCCAAGCAATCTGCCTTACTGTCTGCTGAGGCAAGTATGTTTTGTTACATATATATATTTATCATCATTAAATTAAGTTTTAAAATCATTAAGGATAGTCTGAGGTCCTAGAATCAGACACTGAAGATAGCAAGCTCTCAACTGCAATTATTCCCTAAAGAGTCAGGGGACTTTCTAGGTAGGTCATTGTCTGATAATTACACCTTAAAAGAACTGCATTTTTTTTTTCATTTTCAAGGTAACAATCTTCACAAGAGAACATTTTTAAAGTGACTTGATATTTATAGTTATAGGATAGTTTCAATTAAAAAGGTCACAGATACTTCTTATCTAATAAGGCAAGAGGATATAAGAAAGTTCATTGGTAGTGGCTGCAAGATTTTCCATTTTCGCTATATACTTGGCACGAGTATCTCTATGAGAAAATAGGTTATTTTTCTCTGCTGTTCTTCCTTGTTCAGTGAATAAGTGATTGAAATGCATCTATTCTATCCTTACAAAATATCTAATCATTCGGTAATGATTATACTGAGGATGATAATTACTATTCTTGTAAAATAGTAAAAGAGCAGGGTTGAGTTGTGGAATGAATAATTTTTGTTTGTGAACACCGGGTTCTGGTACAGAATACCTCTGAAATACAGGTAGCCCCCAACTTTTATAGTAGGGTTCTATTCTGATTACACTGACATAGGGTAGTTCTGATGTGAAGTACAATATGTCAGTTTTCTTTAATTTATATCATTACTAACTTTTTTACAGTATCTTTATAAATCCAATCTTTGAACATATGTGAGGGATATCTGATAGTGATAATATTAGCAAGTAATGCACGACACTATTGCATGTAGTGCAGACCAATATTGTAGGTAGTACTGATAACTCAATCATAAGTTATTAAAACAAAACAACAAACAAGGATAGCCTTAATTGTGGTTCATCATGAGTCAAATAGGGTTTACATTGATACAACCCTGAAAGAGGTAAGAGACACGAAATAACCGTTAGAAGGAAAGGTTACAGGAAGTTGTGGCTAGGATAAACCCAACAACATGCAGGCTGAGATGTGATGTGGACATGTAAGCAAAAGGCTCTCAGCTGTAGAAAGGCAAATGAAATACACACTCAAAGAAAATGAGAGAAAACTGAGACCATAGTGTCCACAGGACAAAGAAAAGACTTGTTGGGAGAGACTAACGCAGCTGTTCTTCCTGTTAATAGCTATGCTTCCTGAATTCTGCTGCCCTGAGATTTTCCTTTACACCTTTAAAAAATATTTTTCATATCCGTTTTCTTTTTTTACAGTTTTACTGACTATGGTTCACCTTGAAACCTTCTAACCCCATCCCCAACTCTTACATAACATTACTTAGAGTGGATTTCCTTTCCTGACTTGAGGAGGACTTGAGGCACTCACTGATTAAGATCAAGAATCACAACCTTCAGTATGGTTTACAAATCAATGTGAAGAAAACCAAAATTCTCACAACATCAGAGGGGGAAAAAATGAAGTTTTCAAAGATTTCATTTTACTTTGATCTACAATCAATGCTCTTGAAGCAACAGTCAAGCGCTCAAAATATAGAGGATGTTAAAAAACTGAGAATCCTCTGACTTAATCCTATTTCATTTACATGGAACTTCTTTACATGATACTCTCTGTCTCCTGAGAACTACTTGTAACAATAAGTTCGACAGTTCAAAAACATCAATTGCTCGATTAGAGAAAGATGAAGCCATCTATTTTGGTAAACAGTTCAATCTTCTAAGTCCACAGTGGCAGTTTCCCTCTCTAAGGTTGCTGTGGGTTGATTTTCTCTACCTCCATGAGGTGTTGAAGGCATCAGGTATCAGGCATCAAAGAACAAAAAAATTATATCATTGTACATGGGGTGAATGCAGAGTGCAGACACAAATCCCATCTGTGGGCAAATGGACACCCCCTTACAGAAGGGTCATGGGGAGGAGACAAGCCAGTCAGGGTGCAGGGTATCAGCGATGAAGCATACAATATGTTACCTCCTCCCTGGAGGATGGACAACAGAAAAGTGGGTGAAGGGAGACATGGGACAGAGCAGGATATGACAGAATAATAATTTATAAATTATAATGGTTCATGAAGGCAGGGGAAGCGGGGAGGGAGGGGAAAGAATGAGGAGCTGATGCCAGGGGTTTAAGTGGAGAGCAAATGTTTTGAGAATGATGAGGGCAATGAATGTACAAATGTGCTTTACACAATTGATGTATATATGGATTGTGATAGAGTTGTATGAGCCCCTAATAAAATGATTTTAAAAAATAAAGAAAATAGCACCACAAAGCAAAGTTCCTCTTTGTCTCACAAAAGGGAGAGCAATTTGACCTGCCACTTCTGGCAGTGAGTCCTAAGCTTGGTACGTATGTGTCTTTGGCATAATAAGAGATCAAGGTGGGTTGACCACTTGTCGTCAGAAAGAATTTGGTCCCTGGCTGTTGGTAATTTATTCCTGTGCCAGGCCAACAACAACAAAACCGAAATGTAACCTAATGTGGAAAATTAGGAGAATCGGTATGTGTCAGGAGCAGCCTATAATTCCCTTTTTTCTTCTGAGACTCTCACTCATTAATGGATGGACATAGGAGGGATTCATGTGGAATGAGGTTCCATATCCTTTAGTAAGAGCAGTTACTTATCGCAGACCATCACACAGACAGTCTTTGCCAGAACCCATCACAAACTTGTCTTCCTTGGGAGGTGTACTCAGAAAGGGAATTTTTATTACAAAATTTGTCAACATTGTAGAATACAAAAGTTTTCAAATTAATGAGGCTAAGCCCTGACTTAATGTGTGTTTGTGGTGGTTAGTTGCCCCTGCCTCCTTCCTAGCAGGTGATTCTAATTCACAGTGGCCCAATGCAAATCAAAATGCATCTTCATCCAGTTCCACAACTCCTTCACAATTGCTACTGTCCATTGTTGCAGCCACAATGTTAATTCATCTTGTCCTGGGTCTTTCTCTTTTTTTGTTGAACCTCTACTTTACTGAGCATGTTTCTTATCCAATTACTGGTCTTTCTTGAGAATATGTCCAAAATATGTAACATCCTCACTTCTAAGTCCCATTCTGCCTATACTTTCTCCAAGACAGATTCATTTGTTCTGGAAGTCAACAGTACATTCAATATTCCAAGAATGTGAAATGAGAGTCTTTTCCCCCCAAGATTACCCATAGACGTAAGATCTGTACTTCCAGCTTTTTCAGCCTACTGACTTCAGTGATCAGAAACTTAAACTATCTGTGAGTGACTTTCTGGTTGTTTCTAAACACTGTTGTTTTTTCATCAATTTTTTTTTACTATGAACAAAGCAAGGTGGGTGGTATCAGCTGCAACCTTCATTTCCTTGGCAGCCTTCTCTGTCTCAAACCTAAGGAATTGCCTTCCCTTGACCTTGACATTGAGTTCATCTTAATAGACAAAGAGAGAGTTTAGTTCTAGATAAAATTCCTTTTTCCCCGAAGAATAATCACTTC
This sequence comes from Tenrec ecaudatus, assembly GCF_050624435.1. Taxonomy (NCBI): domain Eukaryota; kingdom Metazoa; phylum Chordata; class Mammalia; order Afrosoricida; family Tenrecidae; genus Tenrec; species Tenrec ecaudatus. Next base: position 122,476,402 of record NC_134534.1, on the reverse strand, counting down.
TATTGTCTCTGTTATTATTTATAGTAAGTCTGGGAAGCAAACAGGAACTCTTACTAAAATGCAGGGCATGTATTGTGTGGACTCTACAGTGAGATGATATGCAAAGGTATGTTTTAATTTTAAAAATTGCTCATTACTTTTTTCAGCTTTCTTCTCTTTATGATAAATAATGGTACTTAGTGTTTGTTATTTCTGGTTTTGTTGGGTGTTTCATTTTGTTTTCATTTACAGTGGTTTCAAAATGTGTTAAGTATACAATGTCTTCCTTAGGCCAAGGGCCAAACAACATTTTTGATAAGGCTATTTACAGAAAATTACAGCTTTACTTAAAATTAAAATGTCGTAAACTTTTCTATCTCAGTATGAGTTTGATTTAGCAATACTTATCAGCTTGAGGCAGGAGAGAGGTGGGACTTTCTACTCCAGCAGAGAGAGAGAACCACAGGTGCAGTTTAAAGGGGACACTACTAGGAGGTGCAACTCACTAGATGGCAGGAAGTTTTGGTTTCACTCAATGGTAGTAAGTTTTGGTTTGATATCAACATGAGTTACTAACAACTGTCTAATCTAAATAAACCAGTTTCCCATTCAGTGACCAATTTTCCTAAACCAAAAGAAAAAAGATTAAACATGCAAAATAAAGAGGTAGATACTCATCTAAGTTTTAAATGTATATTGTAAATAGATAAAGTCACCCATATTATTCTGAAGTACTCCATGTATGACAATAGGTTCTCACTCAAAAAATCCTATTAATGTTAATTGACTTTTACATCACATTAAAATATTTTAATAATTTTCATTACATTTTAATAATTTTCTTTGCTGTGATAAATGGTATCATTTTCTAGGTAAAATGATAATAAATATTTCATTTTAAACAAGTTAAAACACATTGCTTTGAAAATATATAAATTTGGTGCAGGCAGTCCATGAATATTCCAAAAATTCCATAGGTGAGGTATAGACAATAGAAGTTGGTCAGTCTGGTCTGTAGAGTTTCACAGATATTAGGAAATAAGACATCTTTGAGAAAGCTGAAGTGATCTTTACTGCTGATGGGTAACTTTGAAAAGCAAATAAAAGAGAATTTAAAGGAAAGTCAGCGTACAGAATTTTGTAGGATTCTAAGAAAATATCTGTTCTAATTGAAATACGTTGTGTCTTCCTTCCATTAAATTACACTAATTTCCAAACTTCCATAACCCCCTTTTTCATCCACGTTAATATTAATATGTGTGTACCGCTAGTTAGTGGGTTATTCTCTCTTATTCTCCCCACTCCCCGCCCCGATAACCATTAAAGAATAGTATTTTTCTTTGCGGAAACATTTTCTTGACTTTTAATAAAAGCATCACAATCTTTTGGGATTGCTTATTAATTCTACCTAATGTTTATTATGAAAAAGGCTATGTGAACATATTTTTCTTTCATGAAGGCCTGGGGGCACCAAAATCAAGTGTCTGGTTGTTAGACAAAAGGTGGCTAGATCAAACCCACCAGCTGATTCACAGGAAGCAATGTGGCGATTGCAACTTTGGGTTCACTAGAGGGGAGATCTAACCTGTCTAATGGGCTAATTTGGATTGGAATTGACTCAATACCAATAGAGGTTGGTATTATAAAAATATCAAGTTTTCTCTTGGATTAAATGTAGTATAGAAAGCGAGGAAAATCTTTAAGACTCAGATATGATCATGGGAATTTATGTTCCCTGAGATGTGCAAGAATCTAGATTTTTTTTTTTTGGTCTTGAAGATCTTTTTATTTTGGTAACAATTTTATTGGCATTTAATTCACATGCCATACATTGACACGAATCTTTAGTTGTCTGTGTTTATCCATGAGACGAGATGTACTGAGGACAATACCGCCGAATGTAATAGTTCTACATTCCTCTGGCTGAACTTGTCTTTTGTCTCATCAACTATGTTACAATTCCAACAACTGGTTTGGAATTTCTTTTTTTTTAATCGTTTTATTGGGGCTCGTACAATTCTTCTTTTTAAATCATTTTATTGGGGGCTCGTACAATTCTTATCACAATCCATACATATATCCATTGTGTCAAGCACATGTGTACATTTGTTACCCTCATCATTCTCAAGACATTTGCTTTCTACTTGAGCCCTCAGTATCAGCCCCTCAGTTTTCCCTTCCCTTTCCCCCTCCCTCATGAACCCTTGATAATTTATAAATTATTATTGTGTCATATCTTATACTGTCTGACGTCTCCCTTCACCCACTGTTCTGTTGTCCAACCCCAGGGAGGAGGTTATACGTAGATCCTTGTAATCAGTTTCTCCTTTCCAACCCCCTCCCTCGACCCTCCTGGTATCGGCACTCACACCACTGGTCCTGAAGGGATCATCCGCCTTGGATTCCCTGCATTTCCAGTTGCTATCTGTACCAGTGTACATCCTCTGGTCTAGCCAGACTTGTAAGATAGATTTGGGATCATAATAGTGGGGGTGGGGGGAAGAGGAAGCATTTAGGAATTAGAGGAAAGTTGTATTTTTCATCCTTGCTACATTGTACCCTGAGGTGCTATTTTCACACACACACACACACACACACACACACACACACACACACTTTACTCCTTCTCTCTGTCTCTCTGTCTCTCTGTCTCTCTCTCTCTCTCTCTCTCTCTCTCTCTCTTTCTCCTGGACAACTGAAAATACGTGTGAAGTCAGAAGTAAAAATAAATGCCAGTCTGTTCACTCTGAACTGTGTCTGTTTGAACAAGGGGTTTAACTTTCATGATGAACAGTGTAATTATTTATTAAAAAGAGAAAAAAAACACATCATGGGACCTACATCTCCATCACTGTGATGATCAAATATGCTGATCTTTATAAAGTTTCTGGAAGGTGGGTGGGCCTAGGTGAGGCGGAGGTGCCTTTCTCCTGTCCTGGGATGGGCCTTTGATTGCTCTCATACAACTGGTTGTCATGGAGCGAATTTGGGATCCCAGTGACCCTGAGATGTCAATGTAGATCTGTGCTCCACAGAGCCTTTGATGGTGGGCTTCTCAGAAGTGTGTCCCTGAATCTTGCTTCCCACGGGTCTCTGAGTGAATTTTTGATTGGTAGCTGAGCTCAGCAGCCATTTGCAACGCCCAGGGGCTCCTCAACCTCTACGTAAATCTTAATTACTGCCCTCAAATGTTTCACCAGCGGGCAATAAAAAATGTACTGACTGGGAATGAACCACTTTATTTTACAATGCTTTATATTTTTCCTCTGATACTCAGAGTTTCCGCTACAGAATCTTCAACAAGATGAAAATGTGCTTTGTTGTCTCACACAGTTGATGTCACATTACCTCCACATGCCACACTGCATCCTTTTGTCACTTGAAGATGTGGTCTCTCTGAGACACCCCAAATATTCATTTCATTTCCACAAATGTTTGTCGTGCTGGTTAGTCACAGGAAGCACAACTAATTGAAAAGAAACTCTTGAGAGACCTTTTGACTAAAAGGGGGGAAAAAGTGTTAGTGCCCACAGAACAGCAACAAAAACAAAAGCAGGGAATTGTACAAATATTTTCTCTGGTCGTTCAAACACCGCGTACTGAAGTAATTTCTGTCTGAAGATATATAGCTTTCTGAGTTTAAAAAATGCAATGATCTTGTATCTAATAATTTATGTCACATTAGTAAAATTTACTCAGTAATAAAATTCAACATGATGTGGCATTACTTAGAATGAAATTTGCGAAGTTCTGACTTGAGGCCCTTTTTACCCCCCAGCCCCACCCCCGCTCCTTTGCTTGCTTTCTCCTTTCCTTCCTTATCTATTCACTGAGGGTATGAAGTGACCACTGGGTAGCAGAGAAGGAAGTCCCAGGCTCTGCCTTCAGGGAACTAGGTCTAGTTATATCCTCATATAGAGAGCTGAATCATATTCATTATATATATATATATATATATATATATATATATATATATATATATATATATATTACTTGGGGTAAGATGTAGTTGTATTATCTATAATATAACTAATGACTTAACATAATTTATTTTACATTTAACACCTTATCAGTGCTTTAAAGATACTCTACCATTATCCTCTGAGTCAGTACTCATGATAGCTTCATTTTAAAAGTAGAGAAAACTGGGGTAGAAAGAAGCTCATTAATTTACCCTAAATAATCATAGGAAAGCTTACTTTGAATAAATACAATCTGAGCCTAAGCCTAAGCTCTTGAACACTTTGTACTATCAATAATACCCTTTCACTGTATTACTTTAGGCTGTTTAATCTTTGAATGCCTAATTATATTATTTCTTTCACTTCTAGAAATACTCAAAACCTCCATACACATGGACTGGTTAATTGCTCTGGTATTTTGATCTCTCTTACACTATCAAAGTTTCATCATTCAATCATTTTCATCTGTTTCTCTTTTGTTTATTTAGTTTTAATTGTAGGGACTATATAGGCTCAGTAATGAGCAGGCATAAAGATAAGCCATATCTACTACTTCTTTTTAATTACTCTTCTTACCATCATTTTTAAAATAAATCAGTCTATTATAGAAGATAATTTCTAGTCTTACATCTACATTATAAGAAACCAATCAAGCCTTTTATGTATATATTCTTTATCTTTTTCTTTGAAGCCCTACACACTGGGCTCCTAGAAAAGATTGTATCATCTCCTACTCCTTATTTTTTTTTTTTTTAGATAACAAGTTTATTTTTTTTTAAGGCATAGAGACTATAAACAAAGGAAACATGTAATCAGATCAGAACTTCTGCCAAGTGCCATCCGTCCTCGGAGGGCTCTGTCCCGCTCAGGCTGGCCACGTCCGTTCAGTAATCGTCATCCTCATCAGAGTCCATTACTTTTCTTCTGTTGAATTTAACTGTTGTTTTCTTCTCTGTTTCTTGGCTGACTTTTTCAAGAATTTCTATTAAGCCTTGTTCTGATACCTTCCCACTGAGCTGGCCATATCTCGCCATCTGTATAAGGTAATTCTCTACCGTTTTACTCTTCTCGGGCTTCACAAGGGCCAAATTACTTAATCTGGCCCGGGCTGACTGATCCAGAACTTGGGCTAAAATACTGTTTCTCATCTCTGCTTCCCTGTGTTTTGCTTCCTGTTGTGCTGCATCGCCAGGCTCCCCGTGCTTCGCCTGCGCCTGCAGTTCGGCCAGCCTCTGCTTCCTGAGGGCCTCGAGCCCTTCGTCCGCCATGGCACCGCCGCCCGAGTCCCAGCGCCTCGGCACGCCCAGCCACTCGGCGCTCCCCGACCTCCAACTCCTCATTTTTATATAATATATTCTTCCCCAAATACCAAAAAATATATATATTTTCTGAAAGTTTATCATTCTCAGAATAGGAAGCAATTCACTTGCTCTCCATCTATTTTTTAAAGTTTTATACTAATTTTTTCTACCCAAAGAGAAAATGAATCGATTTTTAACTAGGATACTTGAATTATAAATGAATTTGACACCAGAAAATCTTAAAATACCTTCTTCCTCCTACTTGAGCATGCGCATTCCAAATGTATGTCCAGTGTCAAGATTTAGCTATTGCGTGCTTTACAGGATTTGACAACAGTGCTGTGCTTTATTATGTTAGAGCATGTCAGGTTACTGGGTTATGCTAGCAGATACAGTAATACCGTGAACACTGTAACTGAACATTGGAGAGTCCTAAAAGGATAGTGGAATATGAAAGGGATCTAAGTAGATATCTTTGCATGTTGGTGTCATTGTTAGGTGACCTTGATTGGCTTCTGCGTCAATATGATGCTACGTGCAACAGACCAAACACTACCTGGTCCATTATCCCTGCTGACATTGCTGTTTGAGCCCACTGTGGCAGACGTTTTGTCATTAAGTCTTCATCTTCTTCACTCATCCTTTCCTTGATCAAATATCATGTCTTTAAGCAGAACTTGTCCCACTTAATAAGTTGTCCAAGGCATGTGAGATGAAGTCTCTTCATTCTTGCTTCTATAATACTTTCTTGTACTTCTTCCAAAGCAGTTATTTTATTATTAATTATTATTATTAATTCTGATATCCCATGATACTTTGCAGATTTTGTATCAACACCATAATTCAGTATTCAATTATTCTTCAGTTCTTCCTATTGTTTGTTCAGTGTTCACAAGTATATGAGGCGATAGAAACTACAATTTCTTTAGTGTAGTACACTTTAAGGAGGGGAAAAATGAGAAGCTGATACCAAGGGCTCAAGTAGAAAGCAAATGTTTTGAGGATGATGTACAAATGTGCTTGACACACAATGGATGGATATGTGGATTGTGATAAGAGTCGTACGAGCCCCCAATAAAATGATTTTTTTAAATATGTTATTGTCTAAGCAGTTAACTGTCTTTACATAGTCAATAAAAAGCAATAAACACCTTTTTCTTATTCTTTCTTCAGTAAACATCTACCAGCTTTTATATCTTCTGCTCCATGTCCTTACCAAAATCTTGCTTGAATTTCTGGCAGGTCCATATTAATGTAGTATTGCAATTGCTTTTTAATTATCCTCAACAAAATTTTACTTGCAGGTCATATTAATGATATTGTTTAATGATTTCTGCATTCTAATGGATCACTTTTTTAAAATGAACATAAATATGAATCTCTTTCAGCTAATTGGCCAGGTAACTAGTTTCTCATTTTCTTGGTATTGATGTTTAAGCACTTCCAGCAATAGATCTGTGTTGTACAGCACTTAATAAAAGACTTGGAAATTTCATTACAACACAAAAACCTTCAAGTTAAGCAAAATGGCTAAAAAGTGTGGAATAGCAACAGTTTTTCTATTTCTCTATGGTTCCCATAAATGGAAAAAGGAGATTTTTAGGTTGGCATTCAGAATGCTAACCTGATTGTAATGCCTTGTAACACTTAAAGATGGTTTACTTTGAAAGTATATTACATCTGGGAGTTCTGGGAAAGAAATACAGAACTAAAGAATTATTCTTGGTTTCTTTTACCCGTTTCCTCTTTGTTGAGTAGTGTCACCACTTTGTTTTCCAGAATGTTTCAGCCTTAGGCCAAAACAAAGTGTATCTCCACACAGGGACGTATCAATGTGGTGTGAAATGGCTCACACGTCTTGTTTATTTCAGTGTCACTTAATGTGGAAACTTCTTTAAAAGGACTGGAAAGTAGGAAGTAGTGTTTGTCAAAAAGCCAGGAAAAGAGAGATTCATTTATAAAATTAGAAGCTCTAAAGTGGACACTGAGCATTTTGAAGTATTCAAAGGGAAAAGATGAGCCATGTGTGAAGCCTATTTGTCACACATTTAAGGGCACATCATAGGGATGGGACCAGATCCATGTCCTTTTAATAGATGAAGTTATAGTTAGAGAGACAATGTGGGTGATTGGTTTGATAAATGGAGTAGAGTACCACATCGTTTGAAATAAAATTTTATTTTTCAAGAATGGTAAACTAGGAGACAGATCAATACACTTCGGTATAAAAACTGACTTACAGGAACTCAATTTTTTAGCAGAAGAACATGGGGGGATTGGGGGTTCCCTATGAATAAGGACTATAGTGTGGAGGGTATAGGACAAATAAACAGAGAAAGGGGGAGGGAGAGAGGGAGAAAGATGTAAACAAGAAAGCATTTTAGTCCATATGCAATTAATTAGACCCAGAATATCAATAATCCTATGTATTTAGAGCAGACTTATGTTTCATGGGGATTTTAGTGAATGACTTTTTTCCATATGTTTGAAATGAACTTATATGTTGCTAAAGACCCCAAGTCTATTTTAGTCTTGCTTTTACTCCTATTTTAGCCACCCAGACCAATAGCTTGGAAAAAATATCTGGAAAGTAGTTAATACATATAGATCCATGATTTTCTTCTGCTTTTGGCTGGACTTGACTTTCAGCCTATCACTCAGGTGCATTAACTATTCACACAAAATAATTATGTACGTGATCTGATTTTTAATCACTTGGGTTGTGTCTAGGAGCCCTGAGAGCATCATGGGTTATGCGTGGAGCTGCTTATATCCAGGTCTACAGCTTAAAACAAACAGCAAATTCTCGGGAGAAAAATGAAGCTTCCTAGGACTATAAAGGGTTACTATCTTAGGAATCCACAGAGGTATTTCTAATCCTGTTTTACAGGGTCTTTATGATACAGAATTGATTTGATGGCACAGACTGTGATTTTGGTTTGAATCGTGTCTGACAAAACCAGAGAAAAGTTCTTGACAACTTCAAGGAGCCTTCAATAAAGAAGACAAAATACTCACAACTGGACCAATTGCTAACATCATAATAAATGGAGTAAAGACTGAAGTTGCCAATGGTTTTGTCTTGCTTCAATTCACAATCAATGCTCTTGAAAAAGCAGTCAAGAGATTAAAAGATACATTACATTTGGTCACTTGGCTGCTCCAGTCCTCTTTAGAGTGTTGAAAAGCTAGGGTGTAAATTTGAAGTCTAAGGCGTGCCTGACAGAAGCCATGGCATTTGCAATTGCCTCACAGGCATGTGAACGTTGGACATTGAATAAAGAAGACTGAAAATAATTGATGCATTCAAATTGTACTGTCAATGAATACTGAAAATATCATGGACTGATGAGATGGTAAACCAGTCAGTCTTGACAGAAGGATGGCCAGAAAGTTTGCACAGACAGGCTGTCAGGAAAGATGGGTCCCTGGAGAAGAACACCATGCCTCGTAAAGTGGGGGAGCAGTGGAAAAGAGGAAGGCCCTCAGGGAGATGGATTGATGCAGTGGTTGCAACAAGGGGGTCAGGTGGATAAACCCTTGTGAGAATGGCCCAGGACCATGCAGTGGGTCTCACCTGACTAGTCAGCACCCAACAACAACATAGCATGGAGAGCCAATTTATGCCAATTTAATTTTAACTAAGTTACCAAGTAGACCCCATTTCACATCTAGAAAGCAGCTATGCGTGATATTTAAGTTTATAAGCTCTAAAACCAGACTATCTTATCTCCTTGAATCCTGTGTTAAACATGTAAAAACTTTGCATCCTTTGTTAGTGTTCAGTCTTCCACGAACTCCATTTCCTCAACTGTTAAATTTATATGACAGTGTTATCTATATAATAGGGTTTCTGTGAGGGTTAATAAAAGTGCTTTTTAGAGTGTCTGTCAAAAAGTAGCTATTCTTGCCATATGAATCATTAAAGCTATTTACATCATAACATTAATACAAATAAATAATGAGACTTATTATATTTTCTTTTTATTCAGATTTTAATAACTTACTGTTATGCAGACTCTGCTGCAGGCATGCACATTTTCCTGGTGAACACATTTTTCTCTCCCAGGTTTTCCTGGTGCTGCCTTTCTGGTTCCAGTCCATGAACCCTGAGTACAGGTAGATTTCCTCTGAGTCTACAATAATTGGTAAACCACTGGCCTCCATCTGTGCTAGTGATTGGCACTGCCAGACATGCCCTCTGACTGTGTTCGTCAGGTCTTGGCAGCAAGTGCCCAGCTTCTCTCCTTGATTAGGCTGAGATTCATTCTGACAGCTGCAAAGACACACTCTCCGAACAATTAGATGACATCATACTTCTCATCCTTGGACTTCATTTTAAGTACATTTGGGGGCCCTGTCCCTCCTCTGCCCCTTGGTTGCTCCAGGAGAGAACATATGGGCCACTAATACTTTAAGCTCATTTAAGGGTCATTCTCAGGCACTTCCTGCTGGCCTTTGGAATGAATCCTTGTGTGTGACTTCGTTGTTGCTTATTCTCCTGCCAAATATTTCCTCCAAAACCACACTAAAACCATAGGATCCGATAAGTCACGGTCATCAGAATGGCTTAATGAGCGCAGCCTTGAGAATCAGTGTCTTTTATAACAACCCGCACTGCAGGAGTCACACCTGGGGCACAAGGACAGTCTGGGCAGGTCATCTTTGTGGTTTACAGGAATTTCAACAAGTATTATAGAATTGGAGACCATCTCAGGAGGTATTAGACATTAAGTTAGTTTCTCTTGGGGCAGCGGGGGAAGAACAGATCAAAAATAGAAAGCAGTGACCTGTTGTTCTTCTTGACCTCTTATGGGAAATGAAATTAGAGGCATTCTTGATCTTATATTGGAAATAAAATATTCATTGGATATTTGTATGACTAGCTAATTCAATGGTCTGAGCCTGAAAACAACCAGAAGTACATCATGTTTACACTAGTAGAACTATATTTGAAATATTGAAATATATTTGAAAGTATATCTGAATATTTTAAACAATACATTATTCATAGCATATTCAAGTGAGATGACACACAGCGTAAAATTGTCTTAAGACAATTGAATAATCTTATATATTTTTAATTATTCACTAGAATACAAACTACCAAACTTTAGCATGGTGGTTTTTATCGTTAACAGACCTGTGACTTTGAGCAGTAGTGGCTTCCTTGCATCTGAGCTAAGAGAAATACTATTGTAATCATAAAAGGTGTTGAGAAAAAAGGTGTTCCAAAATTATGCTACAAATGGATGTTATTTAAGTAGAAGTGAAGAAAGAATATATTAAATTATCAGTGGTCTTTTTAACAATGTGCTACCATGACGTCTGATTAAAACCTAACTGATATTAGTGGGGGTGTAGCATACTGGCTGTGTGACATTGAAAGTCAACCCAAAGCTTGTGCACGCCACAACCTCATCCTGTTTCTCATAACATCTTTGAGACAGCTTTGATGAGAACTAAAAAGTAATGACCATAAAATGAAACCTTTCAGTAATAACAGTAAGAGCGAAAAAAACTTTGGATGTTCACTTATTATTCCTGCCAAATAAAGGTCCTGAAATCATTGCTTAACTTTGTTAAGGTTGAGTCTCCTTTGAGGAAGCGATCCTTCACCAGTTGCATTTTGCGGGCCTTACAGTCTAAGAGCTTCGTCATTGGTACATGATCAGACAACACTGCTGTCTGTTAAGGTTTTCAGTGGCTATTTTTTCAGAAATGGACCTCCACCTACATTTTCCTACTCTGTTCTGTAAGCACCACTGAAACCCGTCCGCAATGAGGAACCTTCATGTACGTGGATAACCAATGCTATGGCATCTAGCATCATAGCTGCATGCTAGCCACCACAGTACAACGAATGACAGACAAACACCTGCCATTAGGTGTGGCATTATAAAGAGTCTTTTCCCAGCATTGTATCCCCCAAAGACATGCCAAACATTAGAGGCTATTGGCCAGCATGTGGTGGGAGGTCAGATGCTTAGAGACAGCCTCCCTGAAGGCAGTCAGTTGCCAGACTACTGTCTAGTCCCACCACAGGTAGGGCCCACTCCCTGGTAAGGACCATGGGCTACTTCTCCCTAAAGGTTTAGGGCCATCAGTCTGGACCCTGTAGATGTGGTTTACACCCTACTGATAATGGTTTCTATAGTGAGCCAGAGAACAGGTCAAACCTGTTCAGTGACATCCAGTTAGGCCATTATCATGAATCTAGGGCCTGCCCATCTTGTCACATGGATACACGCCCCCCCCAAGCTATATAAGCCTTGGTAAGCAATAAAGAACTCTTGTAGGCTCCCCCTTCCTTTCCCTGTCCTCGCACCCCTGTTCCTTTCCCCCTTCCCCCCCCCCACCCCTCTCTCCTACCCTCTGGTCTCTCTCTCCAGGTGGACCACAAAGTGAGGCTGAGGTGAGCATGCTACCATGAAATGTGTCTGCCTCTATTATTTCTATCGCTTATGCTCTCTATGACTTTATTATAATCTTTATATATCTCAACCCTACAATTGTGCTTATCAAGCTAGTGATTAGTTGTGGGGGTTGGCCTTCCCCCACAATTCGGTGCCATTGAGTTAGCTGTGACTCAAAGGTACAGCATGTCCAAGAGAATGAAAGACTACCCAGTCTCGTACCAGCCTCGCAGACATTCTTAGATTTGAGTCTATGGCTGCAGCCACTGTGTCAATTCATTTTGTTGAGGGACTTTTTTTTTATTTGCTACCCCTCTACCTTACTAAGCATGATGTACTTTTCCAAAGACTGGCCTCTGCTGATAACAAAAGACGTTACACAAAGTATCAGCCTTCCTGTCCTTGTCTTATTTAGAAGCTTGCCTTACTGTACAGCCCCTCTCTTCTTTCTTTCTTTCTTTCGGTACTTCTTCCCTTAATTTCTTCCCTTTGGGTCTTTCTTGTGGCCTTCCCTCCCTCTCTGCTGTCTGAGCTTGATTTCATTTTCTCCATCATTTTCTATGCTCCTTATTTCAGTTCTTCTTTCCTTAATCCTCTGGTTCTATTGTTCTCTTTGCTGGTGTTAGTTCTTATGTGACCATTTCCTGTGCCATCTTCATGAATACTGATATTTGTTGTGATTATGTGACAATCTAGTTAATTGATAACTTTCAGTCCTCTACTTAACTTGATGCTTTGTCTATCAATTGATATTTCCTGAGAGTGTGTCCGTAGGATGGTTCTCTGGAGTAGCTACACAGATTGGCAATTTGCAGGTTCACTTTGCACAAAGGTACACGTGTCAAACACTTGGAAATAATCCCATGGATATTAAATCCACTCATACCTTTATATACTATCTAAACACTAAAGAGTCCCAATAGTGTAATTATTGATTTTGCTGAGATTTCTTACTTTATGGATAATAAACATTTGAAATATCAAGATTGAGTACTCTCTCTCACTTACTGCCATTGACTCCATTATGACTCAATTCTGATTCACAGTGACCCCATAGGACAGGGTAGAACTTACAGCCCTGAATCACACCATGTTCTTTTTAATTTGATTATAACTTAATAAGTCTGTTAACATTAAGTGAATCTAACAAATACATGCAGCTTATATATTCTTTTTAATCTAACTTTATTACTTAAACTTTCTTACTATGAGAAGACTTAAAGAGGGACTTTATGGAAAAGAACCAAAAGAGAAGGGAATCTCTTTTCCACTTTCTGAATCCCTTTTGTGTAAACAAAGAGTTTTATAATCTCTACTTCTACCCTTTGAAGCCACATCATTGTATTACCAAATGTTAACTTTTTTATTTGTTCTACAGATGATTATATAATTTCATCTATGCCTGTTTTAATAAATAAGTTTTTCTCCCTTTGATGATATTAAATATCATTATCAATATGACTTAAAATTAATCATATGCTATTACCTCTTTCTCTAGTCAATCTTGGTAGATTTAGTATAATACTTAGGCTATATTACAAATTCTATCCAGCTTCAAGTTATTTTAAATTTTATTTTGAAATTCTTCTTTAACTTCAAGTTAAATAAGTTGATGTATTTTCATGTGGTTTCTAGTACTTTCTTTGCATATTTAGTAAAATAAAGTGTATGATAACATCCCATTAGTTTCTGATAACCCCTGTATTCTCATTTCTCCTTGCCTGCTGTGCTTTAGCTAACTAGCAACACTGGCTTCATTTCAAGATCTTGATTTCTTCTGCTTTTCCACATTTATATTTTTAAATTGGTTTTATTGGTATATAATGTATGCATCATACTGTTCAATAGTTCAATAATTTTAAGAAGAGTTAAAATGATCACCATGACCAAATTTATATCATTTTCTTCTTTCTAGTACTTGTGGGGGAAAGGCCAGCCCCCCACAACTAATCGTGGGTTCAATAGGTGCAATTGTATGGTTATTATATATATATGTATATATATACAGATTATAACAAAATCACAGAGAATAAGGAGAAGTAGAAGAAAGATTGAAATAATGGAGTCAGACACATTTCATGGTAGCATGCTCACCTCAGCCCCACTTGGTGGTCCATGTGGGATGGGAGACCCAAGGGCAGGAGAGTGGGGAAGAGGAAGGAGGACAATGGGAAAGGGAACAGGGGAGAAGGACTGGGGGAGAAAAAGGGAGAGCTCTTTATTGCCAGCCAAGGCTTATATATCTTTGGGGAGCATGCAAGCCCATAATTACAGATAAAAACATACATCACAGGAAGGGGTTGTACTATAGGTGATACAGTAATGGGAGGGGGAAACCCTTGGGGGACACATGCTATAGGAAGGGGATGGATTAAGGGTACACATGTGACAAGATGGGAAAATCCTAGATTCAGGAAGGCAGCTTAATTTTGTGTGCTACTGAGCCAGTTTGACCAGTTCTCTGGCTCACTATAGAAACCATTATCAGGAGGGTGTGAACCCCACCAAAGGGACCTAACTGATGGCCTCAAGCCTTTAGGGAGAAGTAGTCCATACAGCAGGGTGTGGGCCCTACCTGTGGTGGGACCAGATGCTAGTCTAAGCATCTGACCTCCCACCATGTGCTGACAACCAGCCTCTGATTTTAGGCATATCCTTGGGGGCGACAAAGCTGGGGAAAAGTCTCTTTATAATCCCATAAGTATTCATTGTTGTTAGCTCCCCATTTCCCTCCAACCTTCCCTACCATGTTCCTAGGTAATTATTAATCCAGCTACTGTCTATATAAATTTATCTATCTTGGATTTCATATACAGAAATCATAAAACAAGAAGCAAACAAACAAATAAAATCAGCCATGACAAAATAAAATAGCGAAAAATCTTAATTTAGAAGAAAGCAAAAAATATCCAAAACTGAAACAACTTTAAAATGGGTTTAAGGCAGGGGTTCGCAACCTGTGGATCATGACCCCTTTGGGGGTGGCCTAATTCATAACAGTAGAAAACTTAGTTTAAAGTAGCAATGAAAATAATTTTATGGTTTGGGGTTCACCACAACATGAGGAACTGTATTAAAGGGTTACAGCTTTAGGAAGGTTGAGAACCACTGGAAGAGATCAAATGGTAAAGTGTTACATGTTAGCCTAATTGCTTCTCTCATATTCAACTTTACAATGCTCTGCGTCTGATAGCAAGGCGATTCAAATCCCTGGACTATGGACCGAGGGAATTCCCCAGAGGTTTAATCCATGTGGGTGACCAGCTTTTTCCCTGCAAAGAATACCTCTCTTGCTCCACCTTACTCTTGTATGGCTGCCTCACATATATCATACACATATTCATTTCTTTCCCTTCACAATACTCATTTAAAATTGCAACAACAACAACAAAAGAAAAAAAACAAGACCAAAAAAGAGAGAAAACAACCCACATAACAACAAAACCATTCTCATTGCTGCCAACCTGTAGCAACACTGCGGAACAAAGTAGGGTTTTCAGGGCTTTTAATCTTTACTACCTTATTTTTTTCCCATGGAGTGCCTGGTGAGTTCAAATGCTGGCCCTTCAGTTTAGTTCAATATATAACCCAGAATAACACTAGGAGTCTCTAATATCCATTAATACTCACAGACATGAGTAGATGCAGACTCATAGCAACCCCATAGGACAGAGCAGAACTGCCCCTGTGGGCTTCTGAAACTGTAACCTGTTTACAAGTTACTAGTACACTGGCTGGTGGGTCAGAACTGTCAACATTGTGTGTAACAGCACAGTGAGTAACCACTGCACCAATAGGGCTCCTTAATATCTTAGTATTCATTAGACAGAGCAAGCTGTTAAATTTCTGTAACAAAGAAACCCCCCAATATTTAAAAATAAATTAAAAAAAAAGAAAACCCCCGATGCAGTACTTTAAACAAGATTAAAATGCATTTATCTCTATTTAATTATCTGGTCCCTGGGTGAAGTAGTTTGCCAATAGACGACCAAACTACAGGTTGATGGTAGAAACTCATTCTGAGTGACCATGGAAGAGCGTTCTTGTGAACTGCTAATGGCTACCATCAAAACCCCAGCAGTGCTGCTCCATAGCACCTGGGGTCACCACATGTCACAATTGACTTCTTAGGTTTGGATCTGGGTTTCTATGTAAGGGTGTAGAGTTGGTGTACCAGATCAACAGTATGTTTGTTCCAGGCAGTCATTTCAGCGCCCAAATAATTGGTGGTTCCTTAATCTTCAACAATTAGCTCCCCGATCTCTTTTGTCATTGGCATTCTAACTTTGGTGGATATGACGAAATGGCAACATTAGACATTACAAATCATTCTTTTCGAATATAAGTGATGGAAATTGTACTCATTATTTTTGCATGCCATTGTGAATGAATATGAGAAGTGTGTTTAATGGTTAGTGTCCTTGCTTAAGCTATACAGGTGCTAAAAAGGAGGAATGGAGAATAACTTTGGGCAGACAAATAACAGTCTCCACTCTAGGACACTATAACAATTTTTATTATATATATTAATATGTGTTATATATAATATATATTGTTTTTAAACAGTCTTCGAAGTTTGTTTGATTTTTTCATAAGATACTATGTTCAATAAGGGAAGGGAACATGCCTGTTTTATTTACCAATATATCTTCAGTGTCAACAAATAGCTGGTACATTCTTTCAACTCTAAATCTCTATGCCTCTTCTATGTTGCAGAAAATTGCATTTCATATACAATCATAAAATTTTTATGTGCAGGAAAGGATCAAGAGCAAGAAAGAAAGGGGGCCGGGGAAACCATTTTATTGCATTGGTTCAGTCCAATAGGATTCCTCATCTCAAACCTTTCCTCTGTAACTTTTCACAGACTCCATAGACACACCAAAGTTGTTATCGTTAATGCAGTTGAGTCAGTTCTGACTCATAGTGACCCAACAAAAAGCCCTAACCACCGTCCAGCCCTGTGCCATCCTCACAGTTGTTGTTATATTTAAGGTCATTGCTGCAGCCACCATGCCAATCGACCTGGTCAGGGGCCTTCCTCTTTTTAATTGTCCCTATGCTTAACCAAGTTTGGTGTCATTCTCCAAGGAATGGTCACTCCTGACAGCATATCCGAAGTTGGATAGATGAAGTAACACCGTTGCTTCTAAGGAGCTCCCTGGTTAAAATTCCTCAAAGACAGATTTGTTGCTTCTTGGGGTCTACAGTACTTTCAATATTCTTCATCAGCCCCATAAATCAAATGCATAATTTTTCTGCAGTGTTTCTTATTCAATGTCCAACTCTCACATGGATATGAGGGGATTGAAAATACGATGGCCAATGGACTTACAAAAAAGTCATAAAGAAAATACCATGGTCAGGTGCATCTTAATCCTCAAAGTAACATCCTTGCTATACAATACTTTAAAGAATTCTTGTCCAGCAGATTTCCCTAATGGAATGTTCCATTTGATCTCTTGACAACTGCATCCATGAGCATTGACTGTGGATCCAAGAAAGATGAAATCCCTGACAACTTTAACCTTTTGTTCATTTATCACGGTGTGTCTGTCCCATTGTCATGCTGTGGTGTCTCTGTGTGGCTGTGATTCAGGAAGCTGTCTCTCTTATTTCAAACACCAGCAGGGTCACCCAAAATGAACAGGTTTCAGCAGAGCTTCCAGACTTAGAACAGACGACAAAGATGGAATGAGTTGTCTGCTTCCGAGGAATTAGCCACATACGACACACCAAAGAGCAGCCAATAATGGAACATGCTAGCTTTTTCTATACCCAGCTTTGAAACCACGTCTTCCCTGAACTGCCGTCATTTCTCCCTACCCATTGTACCACAGGTTTCCTAGAAGAACAAAAATAAACAAACAATACCAACAATAAATCCATCACATATTCTGCTTAATTATATTTTAAGAGCAAGAAAAACATCAAAAAATGTTGAGAGGTAATAGGGTAGATACATTGCTGTTCGATTAAATCTAGTCATCTTATGAATATCTATTATACTTAGTCAAAAAAAGTCCAATAAGTTTTTTCTTTGTAAAGTTTATTTTAGAAAAAAAGAATGTTCTAAACTTGTTTTGTTTGTTTTTTCCCTTCCCTTATAGATATTGAAGAATTTGAAACCAAAACACGAAGTACTGTGTCAGTCCGAGAAGGTCAAGGTGTGGTGCTTCTCTGTGGTCCACCACCGCATGTTGGAGGTATTGTGGGGGTAAATGTGATCATACTACTGAGGCTATCATATGGAGACTCTGATGGATTAAATTGTATCTCCTAACAATATATGTTAAGGACCAGTACTTGAGAAACTGACCTGGTTTGTAAATAGGACCTGTGAAGATGTTGTCAATTAAGTTACTGAGATACAAACCACTGCCATTGAATATATTCCAACTCATAGTGACCCTGCATGACACAGTAGAACTCCTGATTTGGGTTCATATTTATCCAGTGGCAAAAAAGCAAACAAACCAAAACCCCAAACTCAAAGTTATTGCCATGGAATCAATCCCTATTCATAGTAGAAAGTCTCATCTTCCTCAAGTGGAGTGGCTAATGGCTTTGAACTGCTGACTTTGTGGTTAGTAGCCTGATATGTAGTCCACTGCACCACCTGGGCTTCTATGGACAGTTTCACTTTTTGCCCACACAGCAGCTGGTAGGTTCAAAGTGCTGAACTTGTGGTTAGCAACCCAACATATAACCCACTGTACCAGGATTTAGAAGCCAAGAAATGCCAAAGACTGCCCCAAATTAGGAGAGACAATCTGTGAAAACACACCAGGTTCTTATGGCATCAAAACAGTCCTCTATGCAAATATTTTATTTAACATATTTATTCAAAAATAATTAAGCAAATATTTTCTTGAGGAAGTGTTGTCTGTCTATACACACCCTGAATATTGAAGTTTAATCATGAAACTGACTCTTGCCAGAATCTGATATTGGGCCGTATATGTTAGATGACACAGAGCAATCTACTGAACCCCTTTTGGACTCAATTGTTTCATCTATAAAGTTGATATATCTATAAATATCTCTCAGATAACACTGTTGAAAATGGTAAATGAGCTGAAAAATATTGGCTTATAAAGAGTCTAGTCCTTTTGTCTTAAATAAGAAAGCTAAGGCTGTGAGTTAATTTGCATTTGGGGGCTCTTTGGGAAAGTAAATTTCATTATCTCCCTTGGCAACTGCATAGGAACTATTGAAATAGAAAGAGAATTATTTATTTATTTGAAGCAAATTCCAGATGGCATTGAATCAGCGTATCTACTAAAATGATGGAAATCAAGAATTCGATTTGGCCCATGAAGGAATCTGTTGTAAGGAACGTAATCCCTCTTGGAGTTACATTTTCTTAAATTTTAGATGATTTGATAATATTGGGCTATGCTTCTCCACAGCAATGAATCTTTGAATCCATTCTTGAAGGAGGCAATATTCATGGGTTAATTGATTTGGTACAATTCAATATTTCACTAAGTATATTTATCGAAGTATAATGATAATAATGAATAGTTACAGAATAGAAGAGTAAATAATTTACATGAATTATCTGGAATCCTTAAGGCAACCCCACGAGGGAGATGCTACTATAATATAATTATAATTGGACAAGTGAGAAAAATAAGGCAGAAAAACTTGATGCTCCTACAGGTAGTAGGAAATCGAGCCAAAATGTAATCTCAGGAAGACTGGTTAGCATAACCTACGTCCTTTAACCAAAAGAAGAAAAAGAAAAAAATCCAAACGGTGGGGAGTCTAGTTTATTATGAATCATAGTCACCCAATGAAAGATATTGAGAGAGTAAATCATCATGAGAGCAGATATTTTCTCTTTTCTCTTGAATAGAACCTGATGGATTTGAGCCACTGACAATGCAAGTCTCTCTTAAAATCAGCTTTAATTCTGAGCTGAAACCTTTTGGAAAGCAGATAGTCAGATGTTTAAAAGTAAATGACAAGCAGTTTTTCCCAATGAGAAACCGAAACAAGTTTCTGAGACTTTAAAAGCAGGAGAAAATTTTCCATCATTATTTTCATTTTGGACTCAATTTCATGAAATTCTGATAATGAAATGAATGGAAAGTATAATTAAGAAATATTTCATTCAATATTGTATTAGTCTGGGTACTTAGAGAAACAAATCCATAGAAATTCATGTATAAGAGAGAGTTTTATATAAAGGGTAAGTGCATATCAAGAAAACATCCCAACCCAGTGCGGCCTAAGCCCACAGGTCCAACAGTAACCCATATGACTGATGCCGATCCACAAAGTCCTTCTCCATCTCATAAAGCACACACTATAATGCTGACTGCGGAAGGGAAGTTGACTCAGTGAATCTGTAAGCATCTCAGCGCTGTCAGGGGTCTCCACAAGGCTTCTCCAGCACCCAGGGCTGCATCGGGGTAGGTCCATGTGGCTTCTCTTCAGGGATGTCTTGTAGGAAGTGAGCCTTGCCAGCTAAATCAGGGAACTGGCCAAGGCAGATGCACCCTGGTCTGACCATCAGAAAGCAAGAGACCGGAGAACTCAAAAGGTGAGGCTCACCGAGTCATTTATCCCTTCACCCTTCAATTAACCCTACATGTGTTTATTGTCCAGATTGGAACAATAAGCTAACTACCTCAAATATTATTAGTTTTAAAGATTAATATGGCATCATGGCTACCTATACTACTAGGTTAGATTTACAAAGATTTAATGCTGTCCTGAGATAAAATATTGTCTTAGTCTGAGTTCCCTATTGAATCAAAACCAGTTAAGTTTTTATATGTACCTATATAGAAACAATGATCTCAAAGAAATGGTCCACACAATTCTAGAAGTGGGGAAGCTCCAAATCAGTGGGGGCTTCTTCTATGTCATATGTTATAGGAGCTTGCAAATCCAGGATCTGCAAGTCATAGCAGGCTTCTAGCTGTGGAAGCAGACAGATTCTAGTTGACAGATAAGATGGTAGGCTGCAGTGGAATCTAATGAATCCTGAGAGTGCTTGACAACATGAAAGGCAGCTGGGTATAATCCAAACAATGAGATGATGATGATCCAGATGTAGGATCAAATCCAATTTCTGTACAAATGAAGAAAGGTTTGCCAGAACACCAATATAAAAGGAGTACCACTCAAAAAAAAAAAAAACCCGCGTAAAAACTCCACTGGGCAGAACTTTCGTCACACGTATTTCCCCTGCTATCAAGCATCCTGCAACTTGTTCTGAGGAAATTGACTTAGTGGTATCGCATCGAAAGTTTCTCTCTGGTCATAGTGCATTTTTTCGTAAAAGCTGTTTCATTCAAACTCTCTTTTTGTGATGTCTATTTTAAGAGAACTGCATGTGGCTGTGAAATTTTGTTTCTTGCTTGGGAAAAATGCCACAGAAAGTGTTGTGATGTTGAACACAGCTCACAAGGACAGCGCTATGGGGAAATCTCAAGTATATGGGTGGTCTTCTCATTTCACAAAAGGTGAAATGTTGATTGATGACAAACCTCATTATGAACATTCATCTTCTTCCCAAACTAGCAAAAATGTCAACTTGTAGTGCATTTGGAGTTCATTTCACCAGGTCAGACTATTAATCCAGCTTGCTATTTAGAGGTTCTGAAAAGATAGAGTAACAGTGTGTGGCAACAAAGACCTGATCTGAGGAAGACAAGGGCCTGGTTTTGCCAACACAACAATGCACCTGCTCACACAGCCATCTCAAGTGTGCCAATTTTTGGCAAAACAGTATGCCTCTCTTACTCCTCACCCATCTAAGTCACCTGATATCACTCCATGTGACTTCTTTTTGTTTCTATGAATGGAGGGGGACATGAAAGGACAGCAATTTGATGACATGGAAGAGGTGAAGAAAAAAATGAAGGAGGTGCTATCAGCTCTCCAAACTGATGAGTTTGAAAAAATGTTTCCAAGAGTGGAATCACAGATTTCACAAATGTATTAAGTGTAATGAAGAGTACTTTGAAGGTGATAAGGGTGTTTTATTTTAAAAAGTACACAAAAAAACTTAAAAAATTCATTTTTATGCAGTGGTAACCCCTTTTATATTGGAAGCAGGTCATTACCCCCCCCCCCATCCCCTGCACCAAACAAGCTTTTCACAGCAGATCTCATCATGAAGATGCTTATGTAATATTAGATCACACCATGGGAGAGAACTATGACATAAGCCAAGTGGAGATATAACCTTATCTGTCACAAATATTGCTCCAGAGCACCCAGAAAATTGTCCAAGCTTTTTGATGGTGGTTATTTTTAAATCATAGGAAAATAATTTCTAGTTCTATAAGATGACAAGATAAGCAAAATGTTTTCTGTTTTGACTGTCAGTCTGTGTCATTTTATGTTCTGACATTGGTCAAAGATTCTTGACAGAACTGAAGAATGTTTTCAACTTTAGTTACTCTTCTCACAGATAACATAAATGAAAAATATTTTTAAATGAGCCAGTCACAGATGTCAGAAATAACAACAAAAGCAGAAAGCAGCCAGGCCACCTACCCACAGTAAAGTGGTTTTGATCTTTCAAAACATAGAAAGATCTCATTGTAATTCTACCACTAGAATTAATTGCAGAATAGTATACCTCAAATATAAAAAGCCAAAAGATATTGCAATTAAAAAATTATAAATGAATAATTAGTCTCTATGGCTAACGTGACTGAAACCAAATTATATTGTTTTAGTTTAAGCCCAAGGTTGTTTGTCAATATTGACTCCACCCAAGAATCACAAGGTGACAGTTTTTGTCTCATTACATATCTTGATGATCAAGAATGGCATAAAGGGGATGGCTACAGACATTCTTTGATCTAATTGGATAAATAATGTTCAATTATTTAGAGGGAAACATAATAATAATAATAATAATAATAGCTTTGAATTATAGAATAGTTTCATGGACAGGCACTTTGTTAAATACTTCCTATTTATTATTCTCACAATATTAAGAATTCAGAATACTACTGAAAATACTTCTTTTTAACAGAAGAAAACAGAATTAGATAATTTAAATAAGTACATCTTCAGTTTGCAAAATAAATGTAAGATTCCAGTTCAGAATTTTCTTTTAAATCATTTTATTGAGGCTCATACAACTCTTATCACAGTCCATACATACATCAACTGTGTAAAGCACATTTAACCATTCGTTGCCCTCATCACTCTCCAAGTTTGCCTTCTGCTTGGGTTCCTGGAATCAGCTCCTAATATTCCTTTTTTCCCTTCCCCTCTCCTCCCTGCTCATGCCTCCCTCATGAACCCTTAATAATTTATAAATTATTATTTTTCCTTATCGTACACTTCCCAGCATCTCCCTTCACCCACTTTCCCATTGCCCATCACCCAGAGAGGAGGTTATATGTACATCCCCAAGACCGTTTACCCCTTTCTACCCCCACTTCCCTCCCAGTATCACCAGTCTCATCCTTGGTCCTGAGGGGTACATCCTTGGTCCTAGATTCCCTGTGTTTCCAGATCCCACCTGTACCACTGTGCATCCTCTGGTCTAACCAGGTTTGCAAGGTAGAATTGGGATCATGATAGTTGGGAGGGGAGGAAGCGTTTAACAACTAGAGGAAGGTTGTGAGTTTCATTATTGCTACACTGAACCCTGAGTGACTCATCTCCTCCCCACGACCCCTCTGTAAGGGATGTCCAGTTGTCTACAGATGGGCATTGGGTCCCCATCACACACTCCCCCTCATTCACGGTGATGTGATTTTGGTGCTTGAAACCTGGTCCCCTCTGTCCTTCATGATTACACATGTTGGTGTGCTGCTTCTGTGTGGGCTTTGTTGCTTCTGGGTTAGATGGCCGCTTGTTTACTTTCAAGCCTTTAAGACCCCAGACACTATAGTTCTTGATAGCCAGGCACCATCAGCTTTCTTCACCACACTTATTTATGCACACATTCGTCTTCAGCCTTTATGTGGGGAAGGGGATCACACAATGGTGGTTTTTGTTCTTTGGTGTCTGCTACCTGATCCCTTCAACACCTCATGTTCACTTAGGCTCTGTGGGCTTTGTTGCTTCCGAACTAGATGGCCACTTGTTTGCCTTCAAGCCTTTAAGACCCCAGACACTATATCTTTTGATAGCTGGGCACCATCGGCTTTCTTCACCACGCTGGCTTATGCACACGTCTGTCTTCAGTGATCATGTTGGCACGGTGGGTATCATGAAATGACCATTTAGCTGAGAAAGGTGCTCTTGTATTGAGGGAATGTGCATGAGGAGGCCCAATGTCCACCTGCTACCCTACTGCTAAACTTATAAATATATGCACATAGGTCTATTTTCCCCTCAATCATAAAATCATAAATATATTTACAAATGTACATGTCTGTATTTATGCTTCTCTCTATGCTCTTTGCCTCCTACTCCTTTCCTCTATTTCCTTATGCTTTCCTCCTGTCCCACTTCCATGTGCAGCCCTCATTCTGGTTTCAGTAATTCATCTCAGTTACCTTGCCCTTGGTCACTCCCTACCAGTCCTCCCATCCCTCCCTCCACTGGTTTTTAACCACTCATTGTTCCCTTGTCCCTGGGTTGGCCAACACCTCCTCCTTACCCCTCCCTCCCACACTCTCATGTCCCTCTGGGACTGTTGGTCCCATTATTTTCTTCTCATATTGTTTGTTCAGCCTAGGTGGACCTGCAATATAGTAATATGTGCATAAAAATGCGGTTAGTTTTGAGAGCACCAAAGTGGCACATAAGAACATGGCATCATGACAGCAACACCGACAAGCTAACAAACTAAAAAGCTACTGACATACAAAATTTAAGAGAAGAGAACAAAAGAAAAACAAAACAAAGAGACCGCAAAACAAACAAACAAACAAAAAAAGCCTGTTAGTAGTTCAGGGACTGTTTGTTGACCTTTTGGAGTGTTTTCTGGACAAGTCTGATGGGGTGGCATGTCCTGGCCCCAAAGTCCCTCCCTTTTTTTGTTATTTAGTTTTTTTAACATTTTATTAGGCGCTCATACAACTCTTTTCATAATCCATACATATACATACATCAATTGTATAAAGCACATCTGTACATTCTTTGCCCTAATCATTTTCAAAGCATTTGCTATCCACTTAAACCCTTTGCATCGGGTCCTCTTTTTTTTCCCCTCCCCGCTCTGCCCTTCCTCATGAGCCCTTGATAATTTATAGATTATTATTTTGTCATATCTTGCCCTATCTGGAGTCTCCCTTGACCCCCTTCTCTGTTGTCCGTCTCCCAGGGAGGAGGTCACATGTGGATCCTTGTAATCGGTTCCCCCTTTACAATCCACTCACCCTCTACTCTCCCAGTATTGCCCCTCACACCCCTGGTCCTGAAGTTATCATCCACCCTGGATTCCCTGTGCCTCCAGCTCCTATATGCACCAATGTAAAGTCTATCCTTTATAGTCCCTCGGGGCCTCCTTGCTCTGCTTCCCCCGCTGCTTCATTTCACGCCCCCAGTGTTTTTCCTCAGTGTGATGGGGTCAGTTCAGTCACACATCCCCCCCACTGTGTCTCAGGTGCTGTCCCATGTAGGGCCATGGGTCAGTGAGGGATGTCACATCTTACTATGGGGCGGGCTATATAGTGCTCTCTGTACATTGGGCCCTCCAAGCTGGGCTGTCATTCTCAGATTAGTGGTCCCAGGTGTGCTCTGCTCCGTTCTTCCTCCTTCCTGTGCTTCAGCTTCCTTCTGGGTGTGGTGTGGTAGGTCAGTTCCTTTCCCACACCAGACGATCTATTTTCATTTTCTGTGGTATTCCCTTCGATGATGGGGTTCGGGCTAACTCTGGTTGGGGCCGGCATATGGTCAGGTCTCTTGGTGTAATCCTCCATGCTTTACGTTGCCCTCCTGGTTTGGCGTGTCATGGTCGGGTTCATATGCATGTTCCAGTTCTGTGGGGACACAACCAATACTCTCCTCCGAGTAGGCTAGTGCCCTGTTCCCCCCATGCCATCCACTCGTTTTCTCCCCACCCCACTTCTCCCTCCACCGATCCCACTTTCCCTTCTTTATTTTGGGCTCTCATGTACCTCCCTAGATGTGGACTGCCCTCCATCCAACTATCTATGCTTCCACCCATTTATTGTGAGATAGGTGTTTATTCTTCTATTCCTGGCATGCTGATTGTACTTACCTCAGGGGCCTCATGTTATACCTGTCCTTTTGAGTTTGGCTTACCTCGCTTAACATGATTCCTTCCAGCTCTTCCCATGAAATGACATATTTCATGTGATCATCTGTGCTTTTCAGTGCTGCATAGTACTCCATTTTGTGTATGTGCCAGAGTTTACTGATCCACTCATCTATCGATGAAAACTTAGGCTGTTTCAAAGTCTTTGCGATAGTGAATTGTGCTGCAATAATCTTTGGAGAGCAGATGACTGGTCATGTTTTATTTGCTGCTTCCACCAGGTATATGCCCAGTAGAGGGATGACTGGGTCATAAGGTAGATCAATTTTCATTTTCTTTAAGTATCGCCAGATTGCTTTCCACAGTGGCTGTGCAAATTATAGAATGGTTGTCATGGATAGGCACTTTGTTAAATTCTTAAGATTCCAGTTCAGAATTTTTTTTAACTGAAGACCGAATGCATTTTGTTTAATACTTAAACTTGACCTGTCTACCAGTTTCAGCATTCTTTACCTCTTTCATCACAGCTCCCAAAGTATCTTTATTTGGTTCATGTGAAACAACTTGTATTTTCCCTTTTCCCCTGACTCGTCGTCTTGTGAATATGAATTATGCAAGGAAGACTTTAAGAACGAAGAACAGGCTTGACAACATTCAAAACTATGTTATTTGACAGCATCTTAGCAGGGGTGAAGCTTTGAAAATATACCTTTTCCCATATTTGCCTATAATTGGTCCTTGTTTTACATCTAAATTACTTGTAGGAGCCCTGATACTACAGTAGTTAAACTGTTCTGCTGCCAATGGAAAATTTTACAGATAAAAGCCATTAGCCCTTTCAGGGAAGAAAGATGTGCTGTATGCTTCTGTACAGATTTATAGTCTTGGAAAACCTATGTGTCAGCTTTATCCCATCCTCCATGGTCACTATGGGTTGGAATTGACTCACCATCGATAGGTGAAACTATTTAAACCTCTATGTAGTACCTGTGAAAGTAAAAACTGTAAATTTAGCAGCTTAAAATGACACTCATTTATTAGCTCACAGTTCTGGAGATCAGAAACTTAGGACAGCGTGCTGGGTCCTCTGATCAAGTTATTGGGAGGGTAAGATTAAGATGGTACATAGGTGACAGTTGTTTGGGACAAATGTTCAGTTCAATTATATTTTTGAAAGGCTTTTTCCATTAACTTTATTCTGTGTTCCAGAGAAAGTTATAGCGCCTCTTATAGCTTCTTTAATCTCCTTCTTCCAAATCTTTTAAATGACTTTTTTGCTTTCTTTATATATGATGCTCTCAATGTCTTTCCACCTTCCTCTCATCTTCAGTAATTAGTGCTCAATGCAACGTGTCTCTTCCTCATGTCATCTTTACATCCATGTGGAATTTTTTCAAGTTCATGTTTTGGTTCTTGATGATTTGTTATAATTTTTTTCAGCTTCACCTTGTATAAGAACAATTGAAGATTTTTGGGCCATGTCAATATTTCCTTCTATTCTTGTGAAGATTTACAACCCCCAAAACTCACATGAGCAGTTATACCCATCTCTGTAGGGTCACTATGAGTCAGAGTTGACTTGAGTTGTTGTTTTAAAGTTCCGTAGGTTCATAATTCATATCCCAATTATTCACTGGCTTGTTTCAGCTGTTTCGTCTAATTTTGACTTGTGCTCCAGTAACAAGTGGCAGTGCCGACACCTGCTGTCCATCCTCAGTACTGAATTCCATTCTGTTGGAGGAAGCAGCTCTTCCACAGTCAGATTCTGCTCACCGTCCAGCCCACAGGGCCCCTCCACAGACCCGATATCACATGGTGTTCTACTGCTCTTCAGAGTTCTCCAGGTGCTAATTTTTCAAAAGTGGACCACCTCTTCCTTCTTCCTAGTCTTTTGTTTATCTTGAAGTTTTGCTGAAATCTCTTCCCTTTGGGAGACCCTGCTGGTATTTGAAATATTGCTGGGACTTCACGGAAGCAAGGAAATTATCAGAAAATCAGAAACCAACGGGTTGACTGAGGAGATGAAGATGGCTTCCCTACATGTATATAAATAGGATCACGGAGACTAGAGAGCATGTTGAAGCAAAGCCTGACATGATCAAATTAAAGTCTAATGCATGTAAAGTAGAGGATTCTTGAAGATATCAATACAGCTGGTATTTCAAGGGCTAGTAATTGATGGTATAAATGTTTAAATGTTTATATAGCTTTGCATAGTTTGATTTTATAATGTTCTCTCGGTACCAAGCAAGAAAGCAGCAGTGGTTTCACAAGTAGTTTAATAAAAAAGAGATACATGATATTAAATTGCTATTATCAGAAAATTCTAAATTCTTATGTTTTCTTCTTGGTATACTTATGGAAATACTATCAAAACCCTTCTCTGCGAATAATGGTTATACATAAATTCAAATGTGTTTCATAAAGATAATAAAGAAGCTTGAAAACAAATATCAATTTTAAAAATAATTTTATTGGGGGTTCATATAACTCTTATCACAATCCATACATACATCAGTTGGATAAAGCACATTTGTACATTCGTTACCCTCATCTTTCTCATAACATTTGCTCTCCATGTAATCCCCTGGCATAAACTCCTCATTTTTACCCCAACAAATATCAATTTATAAATTTTCCAACACTGTCTTGATGCACACCTGAAAACCAAAAGAAGAAAATACAGATACATAAAGAGTTCAGCATGAACCAAATTGACTGAGAACTATTAGATATTTCTTCTTTTTTTTAAAAAAAAGCATTTTAGTGGGGACTCGTACAACTCTTATCACAATCCATCCATTGTGTCAAGCACATTTATACATTTGTTGCCATCATCATTTTCAAAACATTTTCTTTCTACTTGTGCTCTTGGTATTGGCTTCTCATTTTTCCCCTCCCTCCCTCACCCTTCATAATTTATAAATTATTATTATTTTTCCATGTCTTATACTGACTGATGTCTCCCTTTACCCACTTTTTGGTTGTCCTTCCAAACCCCCCTGGGAGGGGGTTTTAGGCAGATCATTGTAATCAATTCCATCTTTCTCCCCTCACCTTCCCCTTTGCCTCCTGGTATCACTACTCTCAATATGTCCTAAGGGGTTTATCTGTCCTGATTCCCCCTTACCTGCACCCAATTACATCCTCTGGTCTAGGCCAGATTTGTAAGGTAGAGTGGGGTCATGATAGTGGTGGAGAGGAAGCATTAAAGAACTAGAGGAAAGTTGTATGTTTCATCAGTGCTACACTGCACCCTGATTAGCTGGTCCTTTCCTTGTAACCCTTCTGTAAGGGGATGTCCTGTTACCTACAGATGGGCTTTTAGTCTCCACTGCACATTCCCCCACATTCACACTGATAGGATTTTATTTTGTTCTGGATCTTTGATGCGTGATACCTGATTCCATCAGCATCTGATGATCACACAGGTTGGTGTGCTTCTTCCATGGGAGCTTTGTTGCTTCTCAGTTCAATGGCCGCTTGTGTATCTTTAAGCCTTTAAGACCCCAGATGCTATATCTTTTGATAGCCGGGCACCATCAGTTTTCTTCATTACATTTTCTTATTCAATCCATTTTGTATTCAGTGATCATGTCAGAAAGGTGAGCATCACAGAATGCAGGATTATTAGAACAAAGTATTCTTGCATTGAGGGAATACTAGAGTAGAGGCCCAGTGTCCATCTGCTACATTAATACTAAACCTATAACTATATGTACATAGATCTAGTTCCCATCATATATATAAATATATTTGCATATGTACATGCCTGTACTTAGACCTCTATAAATGTCCTTTTCCTCCTAGTTCTTTTGTCTCTTTCCTTTTATTTTCCTCTTGTCCCACTATGATGCTCAGCCTTTCTGATAGGCAAAAGGAGAATTGGCACAAGTATTTATTGTGGATGATTCCCACTACATTTTTAATGATTATGGGCATAATAAATACCGAGACCTCCTGGAGATCCTGCTTCTCCTCTTGGAAGGTGAGTGTTTATAATTCTGCAATATTAGATTGGGGAAAAGCCAAAAATCAGTTGTCACCAAGTCAACTTCAGTCCACAGTGACTCTAAGTGTCAGAGTAGAACTACGCCCCTTTGGGATTTCAGTGGTTGATCTCTTGGAAGTAGTTGAAAAGGCTTTTCTTCCAAAGCACCTTTGAGTGCATTCCACCTTCCAAACTTTGGTTCACTTCCAAGCCCATTAACTGGTTCTATCACGCATGGACTCCAGGGGTAAGATAGCACAGTTGAGAAGAGAAGAACCCCAGTCAATTATACCAGGACACAAATTAGATTTTTTTCAGCTTGATCCTAGAAATGTGGAAAGCTAACTAGAAGCAAACCACTAAGTATAGTGTGTACCATGAGATAATAATATTCAGTTCATTTTCTGTTTTATAAACAGATCCCATAATTGTGACTGGATGAAGGCATTTGCACTCTACTTTTAGAGCCACCTTAGAAATTGGTCACATTTCCCAAAAAAGTTGACTTCCAAAAACTTCTTGAAAAAAAAATGCAAGTTTTATGGGAATGTGGGATAGTGGGAGAATAAATAGAGGGCTATTTATATATAGCATATTTTCTTATGAGACTTCATTGAGAGCCCCCATTATGTAGTATAATAAATATAGTGTTTTAGGTAAATTGAAATATTTTGCTCCTTCTACTATGTGTCTGAAAGGCTCTAAGTTCATCTTTCTCTGTACAGGTTCGTGTACTGGGAGCCCTAATACAACATTCGTTTTGCACATTCATTTGAATGTGGGGTGTGGGAGGTCACTGAGCCTTGAAGGCAACCTAAGAAAACATAGAATTCTCTACCCCACTGATTATCACTCACCTTAAATGTCAACTTTTGTTAAGATGCATAGTGGCTTGGGAAAAACAGCCTGTCTATGCCACTTGTCATAGGCATATGAGCAGAATTCCTTCTAAATTTAAAAATAAACATAAATCCCTTCAAGCTACTCCTGCCAGATAAATATAAACATAGTGAATAGAATTCAATGGAGTAGTAAACTAGCCAAGGCTCAACCAAAATTATTTTAAAATAATAGAATATAGAAATAGTACATGCTGCCTAATTCATATCATTTTCATTGTTAAATAATAGTGTCACCATATCCGAAGTAAAACACACACCTTTTAATTTATTATTTGATTATAAGAATCTGTGTGCTCTTAAAAAAATCACGGATTTCAGTTGTATTTTAGAGGAAATACTCCCCTTTTCTCTCCTCAAACCCAAAGATAAAGTCAGCTAGAACAACTGAGCTGAAGCCAGTGGCTGGGTGCATCTGTGTCTCTAGCAGGAAAAAAGCACTGTTGTCTGAGCCCAGCACTGGTACTTGAGTCAATAAAGATAGTGATAATATGCCTTAGATTAAAAACCATTTTCAGCAAATGTCAAAATTGGGTTACAGTGAAAAAAAATGTGCTCAACTCTCCTATCGCTTTACTCCCATTTAGTGGCTTTACTGTTCCAGGAGGGAGTTAGTAGTGTTGTCTTAATGCAGAGAATGCGTTACTCTAGAGAGCTTCTTGAATGTGTAAACTGTGGACACTTCCAATGGCTGCCTCTTGATGTAGAAATATCTTTAATTCTAATTTATAGTAGCCCTCACCTTGACCTAGTACTGTGTATGCATTCAATAAATATTTATTTTGTATTTACTAAATGCCATTCATTATTCTGAGAGCTAGGAAATATTTGAGAACAAAGAGGCAAAGTTCTTAACTATGTTAATCTCAGACTATATAATGTTTTGTAATAACCACTACGAAGAATGAATAAATGATGAAAGATTGTTGAGTGTTGTAGGTCTATGGTCAAAAAAGACTTCGTTGATATTTATAAAGAGGACTAAACTGAGCAATAGGGTAAAACACAGTGACTTTCTTGGTCTGAGCTTCCTCAGGAGTAGATAAATATGAGGGTAATAAAAATATTGCTGCAAATCATAGAATCCTTCAGTAAGCAAAAAAATATCAACATGTGAAATTACAGCATCTTAACTACGGTATGTTGTATTCACATCTTAGCACACTGGGCTAAAGTCTGGTCCCTCTCCTGGGGAAATATAAACAAAGCCCTCCCCTTGGATGGGTCAGTGGCCTCTTCCCCCATTATCCATGTCTTTTTCCCCTTCTTTCCCCTCCTTTTTGGTTGGCTGCCATATGTATCCCTAGATGAGTCTGGCCCCTGCCATAGTACCTGGACCTCACCCCTGTGATGTATGCATACAGTAGCTTTTCCCCTGTGCCCCTTTGCATTTTAAAGTTTACATCAGAGAACTCATGTAGTACTTGCCCTTTTGTTCTTGGCTTATTTTGCTCAGCACCACTGTAGCTTAATGTACCCTCCATCTGATTGAGAAACCTCCGAAGGTGGCGGTGTCAGCTCTCTAGTTCCTTCCTGATGAATTCCTTATTCCTTGATTTATACCATGTGAAACTGGAAGTGTGGCAGCAATTCATATTCTTTTTAGTGATCTTCGAGTTAGAGGGAAAAAAAAGAGAGTTTAAAATAATAAGAACAGAGCTATAGGGTGGATAGTGTAAAGTTTCCCCCCCAAATTCCCAGAAGATGACCCTCAACTAATGTCTTAATTGGGGAGGGAGGGGACTCTTAGAGATAATAGGCTAGATAGTCCGATTTTTAAGTAAATATGATTATTTTATGAATATGAATCATACTTCATCAAAAACACTTTAAAAAACTCATTTTATTAGGGGCTCTTACAGTTTTTATTGCAATCCATACATATATTCATTGTGTCAAGCACATTTATACATATGTTGCCATCATCATTTGCAAAACATTTTCTTTCTACTTGAGCCCTAAGTATCAGCTCTTTTTTTCCTCCCCCACCGTCCCTCCATCATGAACCCTTAATAATTTATAATTTTTTTTCGTGTCTTACACTGCCAATTGTCTCCCTTCATCCACTTTTCTATTGTTCATCCCACTGGGAAGGGGTTATATATTGATTATTGTATTTGATTCACCTTTTCTCCCCCCACCTTCCCCTTACCTTCCTGGTATCACTACTCTCATTATTGATCTGGAGGGGTTTATCTGTCCTGGATCCCTGTGTTTCCAGATCTTATCTGTACCCATGTACATGCTCTGGTCTAGATTTGTAAGGTAGAATTGGGGTCATGATAGTGGGGTGGTGGAGGGAAGCATTAAAGAATCAAAGGAAAGTTGTATGCATCATCAGTGCTATACTACACCCTGACTGTCTTATCTCTTCCTTGTGACCCTTCTGTAAAGGAATGTCCAATTGCATACAGATGGGCTCTGGGTCTCCATTCCGCATTCTTCCTCATTCACATTGATATGATTTTTGGTTCTGGGTCTTTGATGCCTGATGCCTGATCCCATTGACACCTCATGATCACACAGGCTGGTGTACATCGTCTGTGTGGGCTTTGTTGCTTCTCAGATGGTCACTTGTTTATATTCAAGCCTTTAGGACTCCAGATGCTTTATCTTTTGGAAGACAGGCACCATCAGCTTCCTTCATCACATTTGCTTATGCACCCATTTTGTCTTTAGCTATTGTGTCAGGAAGCTGAGCATCACAAAATGCCAAGTTATTAGAACAAAGTGTTTTTGCATAGAGGGAGTATTTGAGTAGAGGCCCAATATCCATCTTTTACATTAATACTTAACATGCAAATATATGTACATGGATCTATTTCCCTATCATTATATATAAATATATTTACCGTATATACGTGAGTATAAGCCGACCCGAAGATCAGCTGAGGCACCTAATTTTACTACAAAAGTGCATTAAAATGTGTTGACAAACTTGGCATATACACGAGTATATATGATACATATGTACATGCCTGTCTTTAGACCTCCATAAATGCCCATTTACTTCCTAGTTCTATTTTTTTTAGTTTGTTTGTTTGTTGTTAAATCATTTTGTTGGGGGCTCATACAATGCTTCTCACAATCCATCCATCCATCCATCCATTGTGTCCAGCACATTTGTACATTTGTTGCCATCATCATTCTCAAAACATTTGCTTTCTACTTGAGCCTTTGGTGTTCGCTGCTCATTTTCCCCCTCCCTTCCCACTCCCCCCTCCTAGTTCTTTACTCTATTTCCTTTTACTTTCCTATTGTTCCATAATCATGCTCTGCCTTCATTTGGGTTTCAGTAATTCCTCTTGGTTACATTGCCCATGATCTAGCCCTACCAGGCATCCTACCCACTCCTTGCCATTAATTTTAGATCACTTGTTATTCCCTCATCTCTGGATTTTAGTGCCCACTTCCTTCCCTCCACCCACTCTCCTGTGTCCCCCAGAGAAAGGAGGTCTTTCTTGGATCATAGAGTTGGGCAAAGGGATAGGATTGTTGAATCCAATTTCAGTGGATCAAGAACTAGGCTAGAACTTGTGCAGGTTTATCTCCCAAAAACTAGAGGTGATGAGACAAGAAGAACGATGAGTCAAGATAAAGAGAACTATTTTTGCCATCAAGTGGATTCTGACTCATAGCAACCGTATAGGGCAGAGTAGAACTGTTTCATTGCACTTTTGAGACTGCAAGTCTTTCCTCAACAGACAGTTTCCTCATTCTCTGTAGAGGTTGGTGTGTTTGAACCAGTGCCCTTGTGGTTAAGCACTGTTAACCAGAGATCACACCTTAGCCCACTATACTAGTATGGCTTCTAAGTTTTACCAGAGCATCCATTTATATACTGAAGGTTCTCCACAACCTCAAGGAAATTCCCTTTTAGAATGATTGACTGCTTGTATCAGATCACAAAATGGAAGGTAATTGCACGATGAAACAATCCATGCCAAACTCCTGCAAATATAGCCTAGTCATGCGGACATATAATGTTAACTATCAAACTAAGGTAGGGGACCCCTGTGCACAGGCCAGTGTGCATGAAGTAAAATTAGGGAATATGAGAGAAGATAAGGTTAATATAAGACCCTATGTCACCAAGTCAGTTTTATAGGATTTTAAAAAGAATTAATACATCATTTTATTGACACCTTATCATCACACAGGCTGGTGTGCTTCTTCCATGTGGATTTTGTTGCTTCTCTAATAGATGATCTCTTGACTTTAAGCTTTTAAGACCCAGACACTATATATTTTAATATCAAAGAACCATCAGCTTTCTTCACCACATTTGCCAATGCACCTATTATGACTTTAGTTTTTGTGTCTGGAAGGTGAGCATCACAGAATACCAGGTTATTAGAACAAAGTGTTCTTGCTTTGAGGGAGTACTTGAGTAGAGACCAAATATTGATCTTGTACCTTAATGCTAAATCTATAAATATATGTACATAGATCTATTTGCCTATTACTATACTTCTATATTTGAATATGTGCATGCCTGTATTTGTACCTCTATAAATACTTTTTGCCTCCTGATTTATTCCTCTATTTCTTTTTACTTTACTCCTGTCCCAGTATCAAGTTCACTCTTCATTGAACAATTCTTAGTACTTACTCTCAGCTACATTGCACTTGATCAAACTCCACCAGGCATTCTACGCCTTCCTTGCCATCAATTTTAGATTTCTTATTGCTCCCTTGTCCCTGAGTTTGTTGGATCTCTCCTCCCTTTCTCCCACCTCCTCCTCTCCCCTGTCCCCCCAGATATGTCGGTCCCATTGTTTTCTCCTTGTGATTGGCTGTCCTGCCTATCTTATGTGGATAGACATGAGGAAAAAAAGGGGAAAAGAGGGTAAAATGAATTAATTATAAATGAATAAATAAAATACTATAAATTGTTCCAGGTCTATCTATTGGTCCTTCTGATTATTTTCCAATCAGACTGGTAGAGTGCCACACCCTGTCCACCAAGTCCAAAGTCTATTTTGGAATTCCTAGAGGCTTCATTGCTTTGCTCCCCTTGCTGCTCTGTTGTGCTTCCTTCATATTTTGCTCTGGCGTGGGGCAGGAGGGCAGATAGAATGGGCCCAATATCCACACTGTGTCTCCTGTGCAGTCCCTGTTAGCACTGTGGGTCAATTAGAGGGTGCCATGTCTCATGGTGGGGCCAGCTCTCTGTGGCTTGGCTACTCTGAGCAGGAATGTCATCCTCAAGGTTTGGTGGGCCAGGTTGTGGTTCTCTCTCTCTCTGTCTCTCTCTCTCACTCTCTTTCTGTTAATTTACTCCCATCTGGTCTGTGCCTGCCACTCTCCCAGGGCTGTGTCTTCAGTGTTGTCCCCTGTAATGCTTTCCTCTGGGGAGGGGGTCGACGTATCTGGGACTGGGGTGGCCACCCAGACCTTCCTGTTAAAAGGAAGAGTAGACTAAATCAGTTGCTGTGCTCAAAGTCACCTGACAACAATAGGAGTTGGAATGGACTCTGTGGCAATGCATATAAGAGTAGCTATGGGCAGTGTATTGAACATAACGTTTGTGTTCATATTTTAAATATCATAGGTCAAGACATAAAGTTGTAAAGGATTTCCAGCATAACAGTCGTAGTTAAAAGGTGATCACAGTAAATAGAGGTGAAATATATTATTGGCTTGGACTAGGAATCCTCACAGTGGATAGGTAGAAAAGTAGCAATCTTTACTATAAATTTAGAAGGCAGTGATGAAGTAATAGATGTAATTTGTATTTTAAAAAAATGAGAGGAAGGAAAGAAAACCCCCAAGATCTGTCAGGTGAGTAACTAAAAGAAGAGAATGCAAATTTGGGGAATGGGAATGGCAAAGGAGAAGCTTTAAGGCAGGATAAAAGACTGGACATTTGTCTCAGGACATATGAAATTTCTAATAAGGAGCTCTGGAGGCATACTAGGCTACAAATTAAGCTGCTATGCACAAAGTCAATGGCTTGAAACCACTCCATGGAATAAAGATATAGGCATCTATTACATGAAGAAAGATTTAAAGTCTCAGAAACCTAAAAAGAGCTAGTTCTGCTGTGTCCTGGAAGGTCCCTATGAGTCGGAATGGACTTGATGGCCCTACGTTGTGTTAAATTTCAATTGCTTCCAATACTAGGATATAAAGTGAAATTTTGGAGTTAGTAGTTAGATACACATGTTGTATTGAGTCTGAAGAATTCTAGACCGATGAAGAAGAAGAAAAAAGTCATCCCAAGATAGTGATATCTTCTGTACCCACTGTCTGCTCATGTTGTTTTCTCACAGCTTCAGTTGTGAGAATGAAAAATGCCTTAGGTATGGTCAAATATTACCTAGAAGAAAACTGTTTTGAGGATTAGAATCACTAGCATTTCCCATCCCATCCCATCTGTTGGCTGTATTCAGTTTCTCTACAGATGTCAAGAATTGGGAATGAAAATGAAAATCTAGTCCGTGTGTGGTGACATCATAACTTGACCAGCCTTCTTACAATTTGAGGTTTCCTAGCAGTTTAGCTCAAAATTTTGCTGTGGTTTCATTCTTTCTCTAGCTGGAATTTGCCATTAGACAGTCAATGTTACCATTTCTTTTTAATTTAGCAATAATATGAACTAAGAGACCCTTTACTTAGTAGTGCTTTGTGATTCCTAAAGACAAACAGTTCCATGTCTCTAACCAAGGGGTGCACCACTTGTCTGTACATAGATCAAGAGGCATTTGTTCAAAACAGAACAAGGGAAGACTGCTTGGTTTAAAATCAGACAAGGTGTGTGCCAGAGTTGTATTCACTCACCATACTTGTTCAATCTGTATGCTGAGAAAATCGTCAGATAAAGTGGACTGTATGAAGGGGAATGCAGCATCAGGATTGGAGGAAAGCTGATTAACAACCTGCGATATGCAGATGACATAATTTTGCTTGCTGAAAGTTAGGAAGACCTGAAGCACTTGCTGATGAAGATCAAGGATTTCAGCCTTTGATATG
Source organism: Tenrec ecaudatus (assembly GCF_050624435.1). NCBI lineage: Eukaryota > Metazoa > Chordata > Mammalia > Afrosoricida > Tenrecidae > Tenrec > Tenrec ecaudatus. The sequence continues at coordinate 122,438,727 of NC_134534.1, read as the reverse complement.
GAATATGACTCAATGTGAAGAAAGCCACAGTCCTCATAACTGGATCAATAGGTAACGTCATGATACACGGAGAAAAGACTGATGTCATCAAGTAGTTGTTTTGCTTGGATCCACAATCAATGTTCCTGGAAGTAGCGGTTAAGAGATCAAAAGATGCGTTAGGTAAATATGCTACACAAAAAAAGCACGTTACTTTAAGGACTAAGGTGCACTGACCCATGGTATTTTCAATTATCTCATATGCGTATAAAAGTTGGATGCATTTGGAATAGAATGGATGCATTTAAAATATGGTCCTTCTGAAGAATATTGAAAGTCCTATGGACTGCCCAAAGGACCCACAAGTCTGTCTTGGAAAGAATACAGCCAGAGTGATCCATAAAAGCATGAATGTCCAGACTTCTGGAAAAGGGCATCAGGATTGGTAAAGTTGAGAGGCAGCAATATAGAGCAAGCCCTTCAAGGAGATGGACTCACACAGTGACTGCAACGATGACGTCAAATGTAGGGGCAGTTGTGAGGCAGGTGCAACACCATGCATGGTTTTGTTCTGCTGTGTCCTGTATGCCATGGGTTGAAACTAACTTGATGGTACCTGACAACATCAAGAGGTGTGTAATTTGAAGGGATCTAATAAAATCCAGGTAGGCAGGAAGCAACTGTGGAATAAATTGGAGTCTGGATGGATTAAAATACACTGGAATAATTTTCATATTATATCATAGTCAAACTTAACACCAATATCAATGACTTCAAAGTGGAAAAGGGAATTATGGTTCCTGAATCCAGTCTATGCCACTGAGCTAACGTAGTTGTGGTGTACCACCCAACATCCAGTTCCACTTAACCCTGGGGTATTCCATACGTTTCTCACTAAAGTCCATTTACACTGGAATATTCCAAGGACACACCAGGGCTAGCTTCTAAAATTAAGCACACTGCTTCTAATTCTTTATTCTATTCACTTATTAGTTAGGACCTAAGGAGACATGATATGAATTTTTAGATCCAAGACTTTGGGCTATAAAAGGTGTCAAAACATAATCATTTTTGGGGGAATTGCATTTGTTGTATTCTTGTGAAAGCAGCAAGACTGTCTTCAATTGCTTACTGCAGACCCGTCATTTCTAATAATAATTAAATTGTAGAGGATGGGGTCTATGTGAAACTACAGAAAATGCTTTAGGAAGGACCAATTATCACTCAGCTCTAATGTTTGTGCTGAGTCATCATAGCAAAAATATATCACAATCATTAATAACTGATAAATGCCATAGATGGTGGAGAAAATATTTAAAAATGTAAGGCTTTCTACATAAGTGGCTCATGAATTATACATTTAATTAAGAAAAGTCAAATGGGAAGATTTTTAACCTTCTAATTTCCAAAGTAGCCTCTTCTTTCTTTCACTATTAATAATATACACATGAAGTACTGTATGGGTGAGGACAGAAGAAAATAGATTAAAGCCTTCACTGCAGGCTGTTTGGGCAAATCAGAAGGACCAACCAATGGGGATACAAGGACAAGGAAGTATGTAGCTACAATGACAAGCGCGCCTTCTAGGATAACATCCTCAGCATCCTTCACCCTCACAGGGGGACAAAAAATGGCACCTGAACTCTGGTTTGCTGTCTTTCCCTTTACTTCTTTACTTATAGAATGAGGAGATTAAGCTAGACTAATCTCTTCAATATCTTAATGGCTTATAGATACCCTGTGAATCGATGAATGGAGAAGAATTTCTTTATGTTCCAACTAAACCATCCAAAGAGATAGAGATAAAGATGGAGGTACAGCTATAGGTCAGCTACCATTGATTCAGAACTCAGGTATTTCTCTTCTCTTTCTAGGGAATTTATGCAGAGAGGAGTGTCTATCATTAATAGCAGTGATTCTCAAAATATGGTTTTAAGACACCCAGCGTCAGCATTACCTGGGAACTTTAAAAATGCAAATTCCCATCCTTCCTACCAAACCCATCACATTAGAAACTATGAGGATGAAGTCAGTCATTCATGTTTGAACACTCTTCAGGCCAACACGATGCATAATTATGGTTTATAATCTCTGTTTAATCTCTTTTGAAGGAAAGTTACTATTTTGACATTTTACACATGTGTCCTATTCTGTTATAATCACTTAAGGGTAATTTAGTTTGACAGACTAACCTATCTTTTAAGAGTCTGAGAAAACTAAATCCTGGCAGACAACATTCTTGGATAGCAAAATGCATAAATTCTGGTTGCCTGGAATGTCAATAGGTTTGGGTAAATGGTAAATTGGTAGTTTTTAAGGATATATGAGGATGATGGAGAACGAAGAAAAATATTAATATAAAAATGTTAATTGTACTAGATGCATAGGAAGTTGCTATCAGGGAAACAGTAAAGGAACTGGTATCTGATGGACCTGGATTCAAGTCTTATTCCTTCTATGGATTTAGGTACTTACTTTCATACTCCAAGGCTCATTGTTCACTTATGATAATAAGCATATTAGCAGTTTCATAAAATAACTAGTTAGGATAATAAGTAGGATATGCAATGAAAATACTGTGTATATTTGTTATTATTCTTTTCATAATTTCTATTTCTGGGTCAGTTTTGTTTAGTAGCATCTTAAAAGTTCCACTCTAGAAAAAGGATAGATCAAATATAGAAACAGATTAGAAAATTTTAGAAGCCACTATAAAAATGGATTCACCAAGGGAGAAACCGAAATTACAGTGTCAGGCCTCAAGATTATAGGGTGAAGAAAATAAAAATTTTGGGACACTAGCAACACCTATAATTTCTGTTAAATGAAAAGGGTTACAAGGATTTCAGAAAGCCAGAGGTCATTCATCTCCCCAATAGGCATTAACTACTCATCCACACGCTGAGTTTAGCCCTGGGAATTTGCTCAAAATTGTCTGTATTCACAAAAGGTTCCAAAGATGAGGAATCAATGACAGCAGGGGAATCTGAACTACATTTCCCCCTCTTCGCTCTAGTGAAGGAATATTTACTATGTAGACTGCTTCTACTTTCAAACAAAAATGCTTTGAGCATCTCTTTGGTGAAGACAAAAAGAGGCTTAGAAGTGAAGCAGCAAAGGACTGCGGTAAAGAAGCTTAGAAACGATGCCACGTGAGATGAGAACAGCCTCCAGTAGGGACTGGACCACGCAAAGGAAGATTCAATACCAGAGACAGGGCAAGAATGCCAAAGCTTATTTTAAAATATGAATTGAATTTTTATGCATACTTGATCTAAAACACATAATCTTATGGAGCTCCAAACAATTTTGAGGCTGTAGTAAGGCCAGTCAGAGAAGCATAGATGTAATTTCCCATCTTTTGCAAAATGAAGTCTATATTGCACCTTCTTTTCTTGATCAAATAATATAAAGCATACTGCCTCATGCATTATTTCCTGTGGTAGCTCGACAGCATAGCCTGCTCTTCATTAAGTTATGGGTCAAGCAGCAGTCTGCCGCCTCCAGCGGTCACATCCGACCTTTACCTTCTAGACTTCAATGGAGAGGGTTTCACCTACCCCTGCCATGCATGTGGCAGTTTTTTAATAGATGAAGAATCCTTTCATGTTTTCGAAAGTCTTTTAGAGAGTCAAAGCATGCTTTATTCCGTTTTGTGACAGGTTCTTGTCTTTGCTACATTTAGATATCTGACTCTCGATGCCTTTAAGATTCCTAATTCCCCTCTCTATGAGAGAGCATAGCATTTAAGCTGTAGATCAACTGCATGAGTCATTTGGGGGATATTGAAAATACGGATTCCATGATATGCCACTCAGATGTAATGCACCCAAATGGCTAGGAGTTTGACCCTTTCCTGTCGAGTTAAATCTGACTCATCTTACAGAGTTCACCAGCTCCCCAGGGTTGTCCTATATTTCAGCAAGCTTTCCTAGGACTCGAGTATGTACCCAGTTGGTGAATCAATGCTTTGAATATATTTGAAGAGTTCAGGATTTAAACTGCTGAGAATAAAATATTTTTTAATTATTCACTTTGTATTTTAAAAGTTGCAGTTCATTCTAGTGCTTAGCTTCCTGAACCTATTTTCAAGTTTTTGTTTCTTCTCTGTTTACATGTACATAGTAATTTAACAGTTTGAAATGACAGAATCCATTGCGTAGTGAGTGCAAGTCTTGCAATGGCCTCCTTCAGAGAGGCACTGCTATCGCCCTGTATACATCCCCAGGGTTTACAATAATTCATATACAAATATATAGATAATGGCTCATATAGGAAACACTGATTTATATGACCTAACAATATATTATTCTCTACTAGGACATTTGCTTGTATATCCAATGCTATATTTTGCATTGTCACATTTCATCTACAAATGGCATTTATGTTTTTGTTGTTTCTCATCATATTTTTCTGTCATATTTTTTATTCCTGAGAACAATTGAAAGTCTTATAAGGATGGAAAATTAATTTTAATTTAGTAGGCCCTTTATTTCTATTGACATTTTTTATTAATTCACTGACAGACTTTACATTCTTAGCTCCTTTCCCCCATTAATAGCATTTCAAAAACTTTTAAATATATGTTCTATTTCCTTCCTTCTTCCAACCTTCCCTCTACCTTTGCTCTCAACTACCCTGTCGATTTCAGTTTTTCTACATTTATTTTAATTCTGGTTTCCTACGCATTATAAAGGATATAGAGATAAAGATGTGTAGGTAGAAATAAACACAAACATTATTTACTTATTTACAGCTTAAGTCTATAGGTATGTTTGAGAAAGAGATAATAAAAGTTGATGATATTCTCCCACATCCACTTCCTTAAAAGTTTTAAAAACAGATCCCACTTAGTGATCAGCCTTTAATCCCACCCTCTCAGCCCTTCGGAAATCCATTGAAGATTATGTTAAGTAGTGATGGGCATCAAGCTGAGAAAGACTGTTAGGACCCATCATGAAACATTGGCTCTTGCCTGGTTCCTGCACCAGGTTTTAATGTAAGTGCAGATGACCTTCAGCCTGTGCTGTAATAAAAGGTCTTTTGTTCCATCAGATGCTGCCTTCTGATAACTAGGTGAGTGAATGTCCATACAAGGAAAATCTTTTTGATACCCTGTCATATCTTCTTTCCCACCCCCAGCGTTTCCACCGTATTTGTTTTTAGTTTCTCCTTTGGGACCAGCTATATTCTTCCATAGCCCTCTTACAGACAACATATATCTTCTCCCCAATTCCCATGATTGTGTATGATTTCATAACCTCAGATGAGACCCTCCTACAAAGGCCAGTCTGTGAGAATACTTCCCCTTGCTCACTTTTCTGATGCTAACAGTCTGTGAGAATACTTCACCTTGCTCACTTTTCTGATGCTACCAGTCTTTCCAAGAGTCGACAGCCTCTTCGTTCTTCCCAGGAGCAGCTGGTGGCTTATAACATCCAAGATTCCTTTTAGCAGCCCAATGCCTACCCAAATGCCCCACGTGTTACACCTGAACAAGCCAATCATGGAAAATCCTGACCCAGCAAAATTGACACAAAACATTAACTATCACATTATCCAAATGCTCAACAACATGAAAGTGGGTAAGCACATTTGGATATATATATTTACATATATATATATATTTACATATATATACTTGCAATATGATAGAAAGAACTGATAGTCACAAAAAGTAGGTGAAAGAAATATTATGTTAATTTAAACAATGTATTATAAGGTCTATAGTTTCATTTTTTGAAATTCAAATATGAATATACCTAATTTAAGGAAATACATACCAAATAGTTGAAGTTGAACTTTCTGTGTCATGGACTTTGCTTTGTTGTGTTCTACATCTTAAAATGGTAGTTAGTTGTTCAATGTGCTTTACACAATCAGTGTAGGTTTGGATTGTGATAAGAGTTGTGTGAGCCTCCAATAAAATGATTTTTTTTAAGTAGTTGTTCTGAACAATGAAATAATTGAATAGATCAATCCACAGATGTGGTAAATTTTTGAACTAAAATTTTTAAGTTAAAATTTTAAGTTAAATTCTGAACAAGTACCCTAAGAATATTTAATTCAGGTATTCTGACAGCTCATTGAGGAACACACTCCAAAGTGAGTATCTCTGAAGGAGGTCAGTGAGCATCATGAGATGTTTTTTCATATTGTTGGCTTCTTAATTAATCCATCACACACTCCCTTGACATCCTACCACCATTCCCTGTGCCACCATTAAATTCTAAATGTCAGTGATGAGCAAGGTGACTTTATAATTTATCATCCCAAATAGGATATATCTGAGTAGACTATGAAAGGAAACAAAATGTGTGACTGTAAAGCTGATCCTGACTCGTGGTCACACCATGTTTTTAACAGCATGAAACTGTTTCATAGGACTTTCTTGATTGTAATCTTCACAGAAGCAGATCATGAAAACTTTAGTCCATGGCACTAGAGGGTAAATTCAAACTGTCCGCCTTTACATTAATAATCTAGTGCATACACGTGGGAAGCTGGGACCTGGTTTAATACTAATTATGGAGGGAAGTGAACTACAAAAGTTGCAATGAATACAGTAAGGATATATTTTTTGGTTGTTTTCCAGACTTATCTTATGCATGGACCTTCAACGATAATCCTTTATATGTCCAAGAAGACAACAGACGGTTTGTATCTCAAGAGACAGGAAGCTTGTACATTGCCAAAATGGAGCCATCAGATGTGGGAAACTACACTTGCTTCATAACAAACACAGAAGCACAGAGAAGTGTCCAAGGACCACCCACTCCATTGGTGCAACGCACTGATGGTAAGATGACGAGTTATCTTGGGAATATACACTGTTTGTGGCTCTTGAAACCATGAGATACATGGAGCTTTTCCTTCACTTTTGTTGAAAGTAGTTACATCATCTATGAGTTTAGATTTACTGGCATATACTTCTGAAAAAAATAATTGAAATTCTATAACTCACCCACATTGAAACAGTATACATGATTCTGGGCATAGTGTACCTACTCTCCTCTGACATTGGAATGGATTATCTTTCCTTGATAACTATCATAAAAAATAAATAAATAAAATAAAACATATATAGTTTGGGGAAGTTGGTGTGTGTGTGTGTGTGTGTGTGTAGTTGTGTATGTGTATGTGTGTGCTGACAAGATTATGGAATTTAAGTTGTATATTTTTAATAACAATATGATGCCGTTTATTTAAATTCCCCATTCTTTTTCATATTTGCCATTTTACCCATTCTTTAGTTACTTAATGGGGAAAAATGGAGGGAAAGTTCAGACCCAAGTAAAACAAAGCAACCCAATGATAATTATTAAGCAATCCAATGATCATTATTAGAATTTTAGAGAAAAATATATTAAGATTTTCATAGAAATATATTTCTTTAAAGATATAATTTCAATTGGCTTCTGATGAGAGTTGTACCTTATTCAAGTCATTACTAGGATAAAAATCAGAGAAATTTAAAGTCTAATAAATTCATTGAAGTGGAAACACCATATTGTTGGTTCTTTAATTAAATATTCATGATAGGAAAAATGAAGATTGTATGAGTTCTATTGCATCCTATGATCATATTCTGGACTTGATATATAACATTTAATGGGCAATTCCTCCCACCCTAGAAGGAGTTTAAGGAAAGCAAGAACATATTGCCAATAAGGAATAGCAGGTTATGGAATGAGATCCATCAGAAAGGTATTATGACAGATTTTTAAAAACAATTATTAACTACTCAAATATATCTGCATGGTCTTAATTCAGAATTGAGAAATCAATGAAATTATTCACAAGTCCAATATCTCTTTTAGTGAGTAATTTAAAAATGTGTTGGTGACTGGAAGAATTTATAAGCTAACAATATGGATACTCTACCACACTTAATTTTATTTCTGTCCATTCTTAGTGTTACATTCTTTTGAATTCCTTAGCTTTTCCATTTCCTCTATTGTCTTGAATATATCAGAAAAGTCAACCAGGAAGATTATACACAATTTGAAATTCACACTTCTTCTATAAGTTTATGCCCACGAAATCTCAGATGTTTTGCAATTAAACATAAAAATGAAATAGCACTCAATCCTTTCAACCATATGCTACACATATTTTGAAATAAGTCAGAAAAATTAGGCATTTTTATTTTACATAGATTTGGTAAATTTCACATTTTCTAAAATTGTACTGGCCACTGATAAACGATTTACTTAAGAATGTAGTACTCCTGTGCTAAGTACATAAATTTTTTATTTTTGTATTTTTAAAGCTCTTGAGTTGTCATTGATTAAGTTAATCGAGTTTACAGATATACCCAAGAAATATATTTCTGTTTATTATAATTCTTATGGTTGATCTAGTGTCTGCAATGCATTAGATAACTCTTAGTCTTTTCTTAATCCAGGCCCAGAATTCCTTGTCAGAAATTTAAAAGAAAAACATACTCTTGATAAGTAACTATTTAGCATAAATGTACAAAAACTGATAGCTAAATCTTGCATAAACGATAATAATCGCCTAAGATTATTTTATGTTTTTCTCCAGAAATACTGATATTTTTCATTAGAGGCATTCTATCACTCCTCTTCAGGGGCTATCTGAAACCTTCCTCATCCTTAAATAGATCTGACCCCATGAGTTGCGTGAAGGGGTGAGGACTCTGGAGATCCCTAGAGAACCTTTATGTTTAATCCAGAAGCATTTCGAATCCAGATGGAGCTAATTCTTCATTGGAAACTCTAGTTCTTATCATGGTAATCATATAAAAGATGTAAACAAATAAGGAAGTTTTCTATGTCTTTATTCTTATCCTTTTTTTTTTCTTTTTTGAGGGGGGTTAAAAATTTACTATATCATCAAAAACTCCCCTTGTTCTCGGTCTCTCATTAAAATATAGGAAACTCTTGTTTACTGAAAAAACAATTAATCAGGTTTTCATTAATGAAGCATTTACTTCCTAGAACTTCTGTTCTCCAGAAATGCTGCTAGCTCTTTTGATATTTAACAGGTGTGATGGGGGAATATGAGCCAAAGATTGAAGTGCGTTTTCCAGAAACAATACAAGCTGCAAAGGATTCGTCTGTAAAACTGGAATGCTTTGCCCTTGGAAAGTAAGGCTGTTTTGTTTGGTATTGTTTTGTTTTCCTGTTTTACATTTTTTAAAACCTTTTTGTTATTAAACCATTACTCTAAGGTAAATTACAAAACAGATTTTAAATGCTGGGCCAAAGTGGAACTTTCTGATTGAAATTTAAACAAACATGTCTAATACTCTGAAAGTGATTGGGGCTGCAATTCTTCCCTGAATGTGCTGACATTTTCTCCAGCTTGAGCATAACGAGACCCATTTAGGAAGGGTAATCATTGCCCTTTCAGAAGATGATGGACATATTATTCACTCCATCTTGTCCTGCATCCAGAAATACATTGCCTGGAGTATCTCCTTGCTTAATTAATCAGCAATTCCTGGAAATGATAAGCCTGCCCTGCTCATTTCCAAATAAGACCAATTAAAGGCCATTGTTCATAGTAGATAATGAGAATTGAACCAAGTCTGCCCTGGCTAGTAGAAGTATTTGCTTTTATTGAGATAAATATTTATTAGTATCTTGTTTTCAAGTTTTTAACCCAGGTAGATGTCTTTAATTTTGCATGCCATAACCAGAACATGTCTATCTGTGGTGATGTTTGAGTTTACTTTTATGCCAATAAAAATCACTACCCAATAGGCAGACAAGATCTGTATGTCTTAAACATGAATGTTCATATGAACTCCCTGGGAATAAATTGGAATTTTTGTTCTGTAGGTATTGCATGTGATTTGATGTAATTTCTACTAAGATCCCAGGGAATTTTTATTCTTCTGGCCTACAAAACATATTGAATTTCAAGAAATTTAACTCTTACTATTAGCTTAAGAACTTACCTCAGAATTGAAAGAATTTAGTTGTAATGTATCCATAAAGAAAGCTTGAAATCCTGTTTCATACTGAAAACTATATAACACATTCTTAGAATCTCTGATCTACTCATTTACAAAATAAACAAAAAAATAATCCTGGTTACTAAAATTATTAGGTTTTCTTCTATACCTGATAATTCTCTAGATCTCTAAATTGCAATTTTTATATTATTTATTTCTCATATGTGTAAGTGACTATATTACTATAGTTCATTTTTTGTATACCCATGGTTCCATAGTATTTTCCCAATAGATATTTGTCCATTGATAGAAGGATTCTAAAGAAACCTACAGATGTTTAAATTTGATTTTATTTGCTTGATCATCTTTTAAGCAAATATTAACTTACATAAGTTTCAAGCTTTTGTGGAAAGTAAAGCTATTGAAGGAATCAAATATTTTTCAGAAGGGAAAAAACCCCTGACAACTAGATGATTGGTGTAAAAGTCAAACTAATGAAAGAAAGCAACTGAAAAGAGTAAAGTATTCTAGCATTGCTGTCGTTGTTAGATGCTGAGTTGGTTTTAACTCATCTGACCATATGACCAACAGAAGGAACAACTCTGGTCCTCAAGCCTACAGGGAATGTTTTTATTTCTTCAGTATATATAAATAAGCATTCATGTGTGATATATTTTGCATCTTTGTAATATTACAGAGAATGTCATGTGTTCATGATATGACATAAAAGGGGACCCACGTGAAACAAGGAGCCTCTTCATTTTCATGGTTCTGTTAAAAAAAGACTTGGTCCTCTGGTGTTCACTGTTGAGCTGTGATCTGCAAGGTCTGCAGTTTGAAACCACCAGCCACCCCTGAGGAGACAGACTGTCCCTTAGCAGTCACACTCTCAGACACTCAAAGAGGAGTTTTACCCTGGCCTGTAGGGTTGCTAAGAGTTAGCATTGACTGGTTGGCAATGAGCATGGGTTTGAGTTAAGAGGAAATAGGTAACTCAAACATAGTTTCATTTGAATTCAAATCCTTAGTTTAGGAACTTTTTACTACATGGTATGACTCCTGATCTCAGTAAAGGTGGATTTAATTCCTAATTTCTTCAAGAATTGTATGATCTTTAACAAAACTACTTAATCTCTATGAAGTCCCATATTCTTAACAAAGAGAAGCCATAGTGATACCTACATAATAGACTTTTAGTGTGTGAAGTTTGGAAATGATAATATAATTCTAAAACTTCTTGCCCAGGGCTTGACATCTAGGCAGTAAATATTCATTGAATTGAATCTGAAATTCAGAGGGAAGTTCCATTGAAAGTCTATAAAACTAGTGTTTGAATTTGCATTGTTGAAGTAAAGATAGTTACCTCAAAGACTTTACATATTCCCACATGTCACCACCCCACTGCTCTTCTCCCTGTATCTGTGCAGGAGGTCAAATGAGGATTAAGAGATGAGTCCACCATCGGGATTCCATTTGGGAATAGAAAAGAGGGGTAGATGGAAAGAATTTGCAGGAGCAATATAGTCTTTGAATTGTTTAACTACGAGTTTCATTAATTGCATTTGTTGCTACATTTTTGTTAAAAGTCAATTGTGCAAAGTGTGCTAATGTTTATAAGGCCCTGTTAATCTTAGATAATCCATGACTGAACACTAGACCTGGCAGCATTGCCTGGGACACTCTTCTCAGAACCTTGCAGTTTTAGTGTTCAATTTGAAGACCTTAATCCATTTTGAACTTGTCTACGTGTATGAATTTGTTCACGTGTATGATTGTTCCACATGTGGAATTCTAATTTTAACAATATCTATTTTGTTAAGTTATCAATATTATGCAAAGTAATCTATAGATTCAATTAAACTGAATCCTGAACTTTATAAAGACTAGCAAGGAGCTCCAGATTGCTATAAAATGTTGAAAAAGAACAAGTAAGACTCAGAATTGCTCATCTTAAAACATACTAGACTGCTACAGTAACCAAAACAGTATTTGTGTAACAATATATGCATAGGTCAATAGAGTAGAACAAATATAAACTCATGCATCTATGAACAGCTAAATGTTTGACAAGGATACTATGAACATCTGATAGAAAAAGAAGAATCTCTAACATAAATGGTGTTGCGATACTGGATTTCAGAAGACTTTTAACAAAAAATTGAAAAGACAAACTATTGACTGGGTAAATAATTTCAGAGAGGGGAGCGGGGATGGGGGGGGAAATGAGGAGCTGATATCAAGGGTTCAAGTAGAAAGCAAATATTTTGAGAATGATGATGGCAACAGATGTACAAATGTGCTTGACACAATGGATGGATGTATGAATTGTGATAAGGGTTTTACGAGCTCCCAATAAAATGATTTAAATAATAATAATAATTTCAGGTACCATCTATTTTATGAGGTTACTTACCAAAAAACAGAGACTTCAACAAACTAAAACAAAAAGGCAAAATTTCCAGTAATAAAGTCAGCAAGGGTGTTGAATAGATACATCACAAAGAGAACATTCAAATGGCCATTAAATATGTCAAAAACCATTAACATCATTAGACATAAGAGCTGAAATGAAACCCACAAGGAGCTAACATTTCACTAACACTAAGATGGCTACGATACAACATCCAACAGGAAAGAGAGAAAATACACATATTGGAGAAGATACTTGGGAATGGGAGCCCTCATTTACTGTTGATGAGAATGAAAAATGGCACAGATATTATGGAAAATATTTTGGCAGTTCCCCAAAAATCTGAAAAGGGCACTACCATATGACTAATTCCAGTACATACAAAATACTTGAAAGTTGGTATTCAAACAGAAATTTGTGCATAAGTGTTCATTGCAGGATTATTCATCATAACTGAAAAGAAGAAACAACCCAAATGCCTATCAACAAAGGTATAAACAAAATGTGCTACTTCTAAGTCAATAGGAGAAATAGTCTTGATTCATGCTACAATATAGATAGGATCAGAAGAAGTGTACTAAGTAGAATAAGTCAATCACAAAAGGACAACTACTCTATGACCTCTTTTAAATAAAGCAACAAAATAAGAAAATGGCAAATGTACAGAGATGCAAAGTTTATTAGAGATGGAAAAGATAGAAAAAAGGAGATCAATGTAATGAAAAAATCCCATTGATTAAGGAAGTTATTTCAGAGCTGATTATAGTAATCATTGCTAATAAGTTGTAAACCAATAACAAAGTTGAATTTTCAATATTTTCACAGACGAGCTCGGTTAATTTGTCTGTGTATTACGGGCTTCTGTTCTACTTTCTAGTTCTTTGTATAGTATTTTGTTTTTTAAACATACAAGCAGCCATGCACTCAACAAAGGTGTCTCTATGCCCCCGGAGCCACAGAGGAGAGGCAAGGTTAGAAGGACAACATGTAGCTAACCACCATCCTAGACAATTCCCTCCATTGCTATGAAACCAGAAGTACTGGATGGTACCCAGTTACCATCACTAAAGTTTATCAGATCTTCCAAAGGAGAAATCTGATCAAAACGTATGAAAGGCAAGGCATGTTTTCAGATTCACACGGACTACTCCAGACTTTCTGGAGTCATGGGGTGAATGAGCCACTGAAAACATTGCACGGAAATAATCTTTAAATATTAAACCAGGATATCCCTGTAGTCTTCTTAAAACTGAACAGAACTTTAGTTTACCTAGTAAAACAGGTCAGCCTAAAGTATGATGCTCTTTTAATATCTCCCTCTGTGGATCAAAGTGATAGCAATGTGAGGATTACGTAGGAATCTTAGGGGGCAATCAGTGAGTTTATGTTAAGAAGAAATTAAAAAATAGAAAAAAAGATAATAATGGTTCAAAGTGTTGGTTTTTAAATACCCTGTAAACGAACCATGCATATTTATGAATTTGCTATGTCAACACATGTGGTAGGTGTTTGTCAATTTATCTAGGCCAAGATTCTCAGTGGTTTAGCAGTTAAAGCCTAGTAATCCCCTGTGATGTGCACTAATACACATATATAAAACCCACTTCCTAGTGGGATTCACTGTGAGAAGCAAATCAGTTGTGTAGTAAATGGCCATGGAGGTGGAGACATCTTACCTCGTCTGGCTTCCCAAGTGTCATTAGACAAAAGTCAGACATGCCTTCATGTTCCACTTCATTACCTATTCTGACCACAATCATTCCTCCCAGGCCACTCAACATCGATGCTGGGTTTGATGATTTCTTACAACGGCCATACAGAACTCACAGGCAATACTCATTGCTAAGGGCGTTGATTAGGGAAGTCAATAAAGTACCACAAATCAAACTCCAAACTCACTGCCAGTGAGTTGATGAGCACTCATGGAGAGCCTATAGGACATTGTAGAACTGCCCCTGTGGGTTTCAGAAATGATAACTCTTTACAGGAGTAGGAAGTCTCATCTTTCTTACTCAGAGCAAATCAGGACAATAAACAGTAAGGATACACTAAATTTGGTCTCCTTAGCCAGCAACCAAGTCTCTCTAGTTCTCAACCTCTCAGTTGCATGGAAACTGAGTCTCTTTCCTCTTCTCAGTCTCTCACCCACATGTTCCTTTGGCCTTCGCTTCCATGAGCTAGCCCACCTATTGCTCTGTCCGACAGTTCCATCGCCTCAGGCCAGATGAGGAGAAGGCAATATCAGAACTAGCCCTCGAGTCTCTGTACCACAGTCCTGATGCATCTGGTTCTGGCCTCCAATACTTCAAACAGAGGTCTTCAACATGCTCTTCCAAAGTACTCAGAGTTTCTCTCTGCTGCTGCTTCAGGGATGGCTTATCCTTAGAGTTACACCTCCTCTATTTTTGTAGTCCCACCCAAACATTTTGTGAGATTAGAGACTTGGGTAGATAAACCACATTAAAAAATTTTACTTCACCACAGATTGAAAGCCCTTCATTCAGGCCGCATCCGTGATGTCCATTAAAGGAAGTTTCCTTGAGCACATAGGGCCTGACACACTTCTAATATTTGTTGATACTGAGTAAAATCTTTCTCTCTTTTTGCTTGGTCTGGATCCTGTATCTGGCTTAATGATCTTTGTTCTTTGACGTTAGTCAATGCCTTGCCATATTATCTGTTGGTAATGGAAGTCACCAGTGGCCTGTCTTTTGCCTTGGCAACCTTGGATTTCTCTGTCTCTCCAGTCATAAGCCTGATAAACTAAACTGGGATTATCTTCCTTTGTATCAGCCAGCCTATGGCCTACCTGCTGATTTGGAGTTCATTAGCCCCTCAAATCAGGATATGTTTCCAACAGAACCAACCTCTCTCCCCCTAGAATCTGATTCAATCAGCCATGGTGGAACATGAGAAAGTGGACATTTAATTTCCAGATGATGTTTGTCCTGGGTCACTCCTAACAAACACTGACAAGGCTGCTTGTATTTGGATAGTTTGACAGAAAGGGATTCACTTTTTTTGTGAGCTTCAATCTCCACATACGTGTGACGATGACATTTGGATTGCATATGTCAACCATTTCTTAGAGGGATTTTTCATTTCTTCAAATGAAGAAAATGTATGTGAAAATGCTTTTATAAAAAAGAAAATAAAATGCTTTTATACAGCTTGGAAAGCAATGTAAATATAAACTACCATCAAAAGGGTTTTGATAAATGCTTTTCAATAGTTTTCAGGAAACAAATTGCATTGTAGTTACATTACAAACACACTGAAAATTCATTCAGGTCCGTTGTGAAATCTGACATTTAGCAAATACTGTACTAACTTTATTAAATATTTAGTTACAAATTTTTAAATATACTTACTAGAAAATAATTTACCTTAAAATCAAAATTAACAATCTCAAAATATTATTTTTCTTTTTATAAAAAATCTATATTTCTAGATTTATATTCAAGTGTCTTTATAAATCTTATTGAATGATAGCTAAACATATTCTCTATATTCATGAAATATTACTCTTCAGGAGTTTTTAGTCATTTTCCAAAAACATGGTGACCGCTTGGCACAGATCCTTCAAAATATTCTTGTCCAAATTGTGAGGTGCAGTGACAAGTGCAAGATTAGCAGTTTAAAACCACCTGCCTCTCCAAGGGAGAGATGAGGCTTTCTACTCCTTTAAAGATTTAGAGTCTGCAAAGCCTAAAGGGACAGTTCTAGACTGTCCTATAGGGTTGATATGAGTCAGAATTAACTCAATGGAAATGAGTTTGGATTAGTAACCAATTTTAAATATCCTGTAAATTCAAAACTGAGAAAGAGAAGTTCATTCAAGGAGAAATAGCAGTAGGGTGTCCTGGATATTATCCCACAATTCAGCTGTTCTTCATTCATTGGTGTTCAATAAATCTATTTTTGAGATGGTCTTAAAATTCAGCTGAAATATATTCAAGATTATATGTTGGCTATCTTGGTCTTGCTTTCATCTTGTACAGCTTGTACTTAAACTTGCATTTGAGCTAGTGATGGCATATTTTGAAGTCTTGTGCTTCTTCATGGTGTCTTTCCCACAAATGTAGTTGATTTAGTTCCTCTGTATTGCATTTGGTTAAGTCCACGTGGATTGTTGGCATTTTGTTGTTGAAAAATTTTGTAAAACACACGTTATTGTCCTTGAAAATTTGTATAGCATGATCTCCAGTGTCATTTCTAAAACCAAGGTTATGTTTTCAACTACTGATATATATTTTTTGTTTTAGGTTTTGCTTCTAATCAACAGTAAATGTAAATGCATTCTTATTTAATGTTTCATCAATTTCAGATTATAGAAGTTGGTTAAAATCTTTAATTTCTTAATCTTTAGTATTAGTGGTTGGCGCTTAAATTTGAATCATAGTCGATTTAAATGGTTTTCCATGACGTTTTTGGTTAGTATCTTAACATAGACATTATTAGGGTAGATCTTCAACTATAAGAGATAGCTGCCAAAAGCTTCTTGCTATGGAGTTAATTTCTATCCATAGTGCCCTAGAGGACAAAACTGAACTGCTGTCTAGGGGTTTGTGGGGACTGTAACCTTTATGGAAGTAGATTGCCTAATATCTAGTCTTTTTCCCATGAAATGGCTGGCGGATTTGAACATTTGGTCATCGGTACAATGCTTCATACACTGCACACTATGGCTCCTTATTCAGTATTTAGCCTAGAGAGAAAAAGATATGTTTGCATGCCAGGACTGCTACTACTTCTTTTCTTAGTTGTCTTTTTAAATTTAAATGATTGACCTCCAAATATTAATACTAAGAGAAACATTTTGCTTGACAATTTTTCCAGCTATTACATATTTCTGAAGATTTAAGCAGAACTAGAAGAAAACCTAAAACATAAATAGCACAACATGCAGATCCCTATTTTCCCCTTAACCATATTGTTGGCATATACTACATGGATGATGCAATTCAAGAGTTCAAATATATTACAAATCACTCTGCAATTTTCACCACAATCAATTTTTGAAATTTTATCTTTTATTTATATTTATTTATTTCAAATCAGATCAATGTACAATGTATTTTAATTAATCATTTTATTGGGTGCACTTACAAATATGACAATCCATTCAATTGTATTAAGCACACTTGTACATATGTTGCCATCAACATTTCCAAAACATTTTCTTTCTACTTGAGCTACTGGTATCGGCTCCTCTTTTTATCTTTCCCTCCCCGACCCTCTCACCCTTGGATATGCTTGATCAATTACATGTTACTGTTATTTCATATCTTACACTGTCCATTATCTCCCTTCACCCATATTTCTGTTATCTGTCCCCCTGGGGTGTGGGCTGCAAACCTACCTTTGTAATGTGCTCACCATTCTCATTCTTCGATTAGCTCTCCAATGTTCCCTGACTTCCTCTGTCATTAGGCTCCATTAATCTAGTTATTATCTTTATCGATTCACCTCCCCTGGAGTTCATATAGTTATAAAAAAAATCAGTGACAGCAAATAAACCACAAATAACTTTTCATCCAAAGGAAAGCAGAAACTAATACACCCTTGAACAAGGTTAAAAATGTTTCTAGTAGGGTGGTAGGAATGGTAAGATGTTAAATTTTAAGCTAAATCTGTTTTCAGTAACCCATTTACATTGTACTCTGCCTGAGACAAAAATATTCACATATCTGGTCAATAGTCTGAGGCAGCAGTGGAAACAGTCTGAATGGGGTCTCAGCAAGTAACTTTTGGACTTTGATTGTCATCCATTGCCTTCTGCAAACTGGCTCCTTAGAATTTAAACTTGAATACAATTCCTTCCTCTGGTCTTGAGTTTATAATTTATCATCTGTTCTGTCATGAACATCACTCTACTTTTCATGCACTCTATTTTTCTAATAGGTTCTAGTATTCATTGCACTGGGTACGCAGACAATATTCTTGATTAAAGAGTTTATTAAGGAACTTAACAGGTTGAAAGACAGTAAGAAATGCTCAGGACTCTGTGTGATCACGAGGTGCTGAAGGGATCAGTTATCAGACATCACTAAACAAAAAATCATATCATTGTGTGCTCACCTCCATGATATCATCACTGAAGAAAAATGGTTGCATAAGCAAATGTGGCAAAGAATGCTGATGGTTCCTGGCTATCAAAAGATATAGTGTCTGGGGTCTAAAGGCTTGAAGGTACACAAGCAGGCCATCTAGCTCAGAACCAACCAAGTCCACATGGAAGAAGCACACTAGCCGGTGCAATCACAAGGTGTCAAAGGGATCAGGTATCAGATATCATCAGGACAAAAAAATCTTACCATAGTGAATGAGGTGAGGAGTGCGGAGTGGAGACCCAAAGCCCATTTGTAGGCCACTGGACACCCCCTTACAGAAGGGTCACGGGGAGGAGATGAGTCCGGGTGCGATGTAGCAACGATGAAAAATACAACTTTCCTCTAGTTCCTAAATGCTTCCTCTCCCCCGCCCTCCCCCCCATCATAATCCCAATTATATCTTGCAAGTCTGGCTAGACCAGAGGATGTACACTGGTACAGATAGGAACTGGAAACATAGGGAATCCAGGGCAGATGATCCCTTTAGGACCAGTGGTGTGAATGGTGATACTGGGAGGGTAGAGGAAGGGCGGATTGGAAAGGGAGAACCAATTACAAGGATCTGCATGTGACCTTCTCCCTGGGGGACAGACAACAGAAAAGTGGGTGAAGGGAGACATGGGACAGGGCAAGATATGACAAAATAATAATTTATAAATTATCAAGGGTTCATGTGGGAGGAGGAGTGGGGAGGGAGGGGAAAAATGAGGAACTGATGCCAGGGGCTTAAGTGGAGAGCAAATGTTTTGAGAATGATGAGGGCAATGAATGAACAAATGCACTTCATACACTTGATGTATATATGAACTGTGATAAGAGTTGTATAAACCCCTAATTTTAAGAAAACAAAGAAAATAAATGCTCAGGACTCAGTTGCTTGTCAGGAAATGTTACAAAGTTCTTTCAGAGTCTGCTAATAATGCCCAAAGGGCATGCTATTCCACCATAAATTTCAACCAGAAGGTATTGAGCTCAAGCCCCATAGTTTGGCAAACCCTGATCCCTAAATTAAGTGCCCAGAGACACTTCACTTCTATATTCACCAACCTGAAGACGCTCAGCTCCACCTGAATGGGTCAGCAAGTCCAACTTCCAAAATTCACTCCACAAGCAAGCTCCTGCTTTTAAACAGCTTTACTTGTTCTATTGGCTAGAAAATTCACATGTGTTTTTTTTCCATGCTCTGGATCCTGTTCTGCATTTCATTATTATGCATGGGGTAGGTATGGATCCTGTGGCATTTTTTTTTTGCAGAATGAAATTCAATTTTACCAGCATCATTTGTTGAACAGATATAACTTTCTAATTAAGTGTTTTGGTCCTTGTCAACAATCAGTTGCCTTCAGGTGAATGTTTTTATTTATGGATTTCCTATCTGTTTCCATTGGTCTATGCATCTAACATTGTACCAGCACCAGGCTGATTTTACTATAGTGCCTTTGTAGTAGGTTTTGAGGTCAGTAGTTCAAGTCAGTCCTTCTTTAGAATGTTTCTGTCAGTTTGTCATACTGTAGTGGCTGGTAGGTTGCTTTGATGCTGGAAGCTATGCCTCCAGTATTTCAGCACCAATAGGGTCACCCAAAGTGAACAGGTTCATCAAAGCCTCCCGACTAAGACAACAACGTAGGAATCAGCTGCAAATGTCAGCGGAAGTAGCCACTAAAAGCTTTATGCACACTTTCAAAGCACTGTCAGATACTGAAGGCCTAATGAATACACAGAGAACCTTGCCAGAAAGAGTGCCAGGGTATGGAGCCCTCCAGTTGGAGGGCGCTTGAATGTGACTGAAGACCACCCAACAATGGTTGCAGCAGAATTGTAACAAGGAGTTGCCAGAGACTCAGGCTGGACTCAGGAGAGGCTGTGTAACAAGGGATATGATGTATAATTATATAGATTATAGATAATTTATAATATGTAGTATAATTATAATTATATCATACAAAATAATATATAAATAATCTATAGTATAATATAAAATTATATATCATAATTCATAATTAGATGCATCTTGGCTGAAAGCAGAGTATATCAGAAACATGTTGAATTGTTTTCCTTGACTCTGCCAAGCCACTCAACTGTGTGGATTACAACAATCTTTGGGTAAGCTTGAGCAGAATGGTAATTCCGGGAAACACTATGCTCATGCAGAACTTGCACATGGATCAAGAAGTAGCTTAGTGAAAGGAACAAGAGAATATTACATGGTGTAAAATCAGGGAAAAAAGTGTGTGTCAGGGTTGGACCTTTTCCAATACTGGCTCAAGCTATATACTGAGCAAATAATCAGAGAAGATGGATTATATGATGAAAAGGTGGCGTCCTGATAGGAGGGCACCTTATATACAAGAGCCTGCAATACACAGATGAGACAACCTTGCTTGGGAAAGTGAGGACTCAAACACTTGCTGATGAAGATTAAAAAAATTGCAGCTGCCAGAATGGTTTACAACTCAAATTAAAGAAGAGTGTAATCTTTACAACTGGATCAATAGGTAACTTCATGAAGGTTGAAGTTGTCAAGGAATTCATGCTTCGAGCCACAAGCAATGCTCACTGAAACAGCAATGAAGAGATCAAAAGCTGAATCATTGCATTAGGGAAATTTGCTTCTCAAGAAGCTCTTCAGAGTATTGACAAGCACGATGTCACTTTGAGGAGTAAGGTGTCGTTCACCCAAGACATGGTATTTTCAATTGCCTCAGATGCATGTGAAACTGGACGTTGAATGAGTAAGACCGTAGAAGAATCGATGCATTTGAATTGTGGTACTGCAGATGAATATTGACAGTCCCATGGACTGCCCAAAGAACAAACAAATCTGTCTTGTAGGAAGTTTACCCAGAGTGCTCCATGAATGCAAGGATGGCAAGAGTTCATCTTCCTTGCTTTGGACTTGTCAGGAGAGACCAGTTCCTAGAGAAGGACATCGTGCTTGGCCAGGTCAAAGGGCAGCAAAAGAGAGCAAGGCCCCAGTGAGATGGGTTTACACAGATGCTGCCACAATGGGCTCAAACAGAAGAAGAATTACAGGAAGGCACAAAACGAGGTCGTGTTTTGTTTCATTGTGCATAGGGATTAGACCCAACTATGGGGTACCTTACAACAAAAACAGCAATATTGCCAAGGGAGAGACCATGATCACGAAGGTGGTTTTCCCAAGGCGAGGCTCATCCATTGCACTCTGGATGTGCTGACCCCTGCGATTTCCCCAGATGTGGGAAACTCCACTGCAGAATGTGTGGTAGTGGGGGACTGCGACCTCCTACTTTGTTCTTCTTTTTGAGAAATTCTTTGCTTCTCCTGGGTCTTTTCCCTCTCTGTATGATGTTGGTAACTGGTTGTTTGTTTGGGTTTGTTTCCCATCTCATTAAAGAAGAAACTTGAGATCTGTATCATCATTTTGTTGTATTTGCAGATTAGTTCGGGTAGTATTGGAGCTCCAGTGGCATCGTAATTACAGGTGGGGCTGCTCGCCTCCAGGTCAGCAGTTAGAACTCACTTGCCACTCCTGGGAAGAAAGATGGAGTCTTCTACCCTTGTAAAGGGGCACAGTCTCAGAAAGTCAGGGGCAGTTCTACCCTGGCCTATAGAATCAGCAATTACTTAATGGCAGTGAGGTTTTTTTCGGTTGGATAGTATTGACATTTTCACAATATTAAGTCTTCCTATGGATAAAAATGGAGCATTTTTTCATTTGTATACATCTGTTTGTTTCCTTGTAATACTGTTTTGTAGTTTTCTTTGTTTGGGATTTTTAATTATTTGGCTTATTTCTAAATATTTCATCTTTTGTTTGGCAATTGTAAATGGTATGCATTTTCAAAGCTCTCTTTACTGGCATATGGGAATCAAATTGATTTTCCTTTTAAATGTTGTTTCTTGCTACTTTAACAAATCCCCCAATGACACCCAATTGTTTTTAAGTGGAACCTTGGAGTGTCTCTGTATGAAATCATATTTCCTGAAAGGAGCAAGGGTTTGCTGTTACTTTGTCGAACTGTATTCCCTTGATTCGTTTCTCTTTTCTACTTCTTTGAGACAACACTTCAGCAAGATCCCGAATAATCATGAGGACAGGCACCCTTTCTCTAGGTCCTGTTTCCAGGGAAAATGTTTTCATTTTTCTCCATTGTAAGTGGTGCTGGACAGTGGATTTTTGTATATGGCCTTATTATGTTGAGGAATTTCCCTTCTATTCCAATTTTATAGAATATTTTAATCAAAAACACGTGTTGGATAGTCTCAAATGCGTTTGCTGCATCTACTGATATACGTGTGTTCTTCCTTCCTTGTTTATGTGGTGAATTACATTGATTGCTTTTGGGATGTTGGATGATCCTTGCATCCATAGTATGAATCTCACACAGTTGTTATGAGTTATTATTATTTTGATATTTTGTTGGATTTGTTTGGCCAGAATGGTGTGTGGGATCTTTGCATCTGTGTTTATTAGGGGCACTGGTCTGTCATTTGTGTCTTCATGGGGTCTTTGCCTCAGTTTGGTATCAAGAGTATACTCACATCATAGAATTAGCTTGGGAGCTTCCTGTTCCTGACTGCATTCTGGAAAAGCCTTTGTGAAATAGGTGACCATTCTTCACTGAATACCAGGCAAAATTGTCCTTTGGAGCCTTCTGGCCCTGGAAATTTTTATCTTGGCAGTGTCTGGATGTTTCTCTGTTTCTTCTTTGGTTATGTGTCTTTTCAGGCTTTCTATATCTGCCCAGGGTTCATTTGGGTAGGTCGCGTATTTCTAAGCATCTGTCCATTTCTTCGAGATTATCAAGCTCGTGGGAGCACAGTCCTTTGAAGTCTTGTGTAATGATTTTCTTTATTATATTGGGATCTGTTGTGGTATCAATCTTTTCATTTCTAATTCTAGACATTTGTAACTTCTCTTTCTTTTCTTTTGTCAACTATGCCATTTGTTTATCCATTTTGTTAATACTTCAAAAGAATCAATTGCTTGTCCTTAATTTTGTCCATTATTTTTCTATATTTCGGTTCATGTGTTTCCGTTGTCGTCTTCATGATATCTTTCCTTCTGCGGTTGCAGAGTTTATGCTGCTGCCCTGGTCCTAGTGACCGGAGGGAGGTATTGTGCTAATGTGCTGGTTTTTTATTGCTCCTCTTTTTTCACGTGCATTTTGAATGCTTTACATTGAACTCTGATAACTGCTTTTGCTGTATCCGAAATGTTTGGGTATGTGTTGTGCTATCACTCTTGATTGTTTCAAGAAATGTCTTTCTTTATTAATTGCAACCCCTTTGTATATATTATTTAGTCATTTTAAGTAGTATGTTTTCCACTTTCCATGTTTATCTTTATGTTCCTTTATATTCCCATTGTTGGTTTTAAGTTTTATAACATTGTCATAGATACAAAAACACAAAAGGATTGTAAGATCTCAATGTTTTTCATTGGTTGAGGAGTGTTTTGTGGCCTGCCATGTGATCTGTTCTACAGTAGTATGATGTACACTGAGACGTACACTGGAGATGCCACTGTTCTGTCATTATGCTGTTGTTTGGTGGCAGTCTAGCTGGTTGATTGTGTTGTTAACTCTTCCAGTCCTTTAATTGGATTTATTTCCTGATGATCTGTCTTTCCTAGAGAGTGGTGTATTTAAGTCTCCTACCCTTATTGGTGATTTTTATTACTATTTTCAACTCTGTGAGAATTTGATTGGTGCATTTTGAGGGTCTCTCATTTGTTAAATATGTGTTTATTTAGGTTATATATTCATAGTTCATTTATTAATAATTATGTAGTATCCATTCTTATTTCTATTATATCATTAACTTGAATTATATTTACCATAAATTAATATTGCCACTTATGGCATTTTATAGTTGCCATTGGCTTTGTGGATTTTTCATCATTCTTTGATTATTAATCTACATTTGCCTTTGAGTTTAGGTGTGTCTCTTATAGGCAGCATATTTTCTGGGTCTTATTTTCTAAACCAGTCTGCTAACTCGGTATTCTTATTGGTGTATGTAATCATTGACATTCAGGGCCATTATTGTTAAATGTGGGTTTGTTGCTGTCACCTTGTTTTTTGTGTGTTTCGCCCCTTCCCCCAACACACACACTTTCCTTGTTTGTTTTTTCTAGAGCTCCTCCACCCTCCCACCTTCATTATTTGCTCCTGAAATCTCCGTTCCCTCCATACCAACCCCACCACCACTCTTTTGGCTCTATGACCTGGCACCTGTTATTATCATTTTGCATTCACCCCTCCTGTGCTTCACAGCTGGAGACCCAACAGAACAAACACAGGAACAAGCAGAATCGCACTAAGGTGGTGAGGTTAGCAAACTAAGAGTATACAGGCAAAACTACAAGTAATGCAGAAGAAGGAAAAGACACGCAACAACATTGGAAAAGCCAGGGAAGAAATGTCTTCCTGCAGCCAGTCAGTAAGAGATCCTTGCACCCAGAAATCCAGAAGAGATTCAGGTCATGTCTATTGGGTGATCAACTGGCTAAGTATGGAGTTGATCCAGCATTATCAAGGTTATAATGGTCTCTGCCTGATAGATAGTAAGGCTGTTTCAGACTCTTGCCTGAGGGTAGAAGTCTGACTGGATCCTTTGCAGACAGGGTTGGGGCTCTCACCCCCCCGCCCCCTCTCAGCCCTTCACAAACTGGGTGTCTATAATTTTTGCTCTGATGATTTTCTCCTGACCATATTCAATTTTTTTGACAACGCTTGTTTTGTTTTCCAAATGCTTTAATTCTCCGTTTGTCTTTCTTATTGAATTTATCCTCGCCTCATCATATGAGAATCAGCATCAACTCAGTGGCAGTGGGTTTGGATTTTTGTTTGTAAGAGGCATACTTTTGTTCTTTATAAGACTCTTGGTTCTCGGGTTTGGTTGGTTTTTATGCAGGTCTTTTGTCTATATCATTGTATTGTGTTCCTATTCTTGACTTTCCTTTGAAGATGACTTTAATTTTTCTCTTAGTTAGTTATAGGATTCACTCATTTTCCTTGATATGGAAGTATTTCACTGTGATATTCCCCATTGTTTTCCTTTGTGGGTTTGTCTTGTTTTTAGTGTTTTTCAGGTTATTAAATAACTATGTTATCCTCTTTCAGGTAGATTTTTCTCTCTTTTTTCCTTTTTTCTTTCTCTGCAATTCCAGTGAAATATCAATTATTCTTTTTGATAAATTTCTACACCATTATTAGGATTACTCCAGATTCCTTTGATTTTTTGTAGATTTTTTTCTCTCCCTCGTCAATTGTATCATACATGATCTTTTTTTGAGTTAGGTTTTCCTTTTTTTCCATTTTATTACTCACTTCTTTAACCATATTGTCGGACTCTTTCACCTTTTTATTTCTTTTCTGGAATTTTATTTGATGTAGGGTTTCAAAATTATTTTCTTCATTAGTTGGAGGTCACTATACACTAGACTCCTGAATTCTATTTCTGGTCATTCCAGGGCCTCTTGTCAGTGTAATACCTTAGGGTTAGG
Source organism: Tenrec ecaudatus (assembly GCF_050624435.1). NCBI lineage: Eukaryota > Metazoa > Chordata > Mammalia > Afrosoricida > Tenrecidae > Tenrec > Tenrec ecaudatus. The sequence continues at coordinate 122,412,808 of NC_134534.1, read as the reverse complement.
TGTTGTTTGTTTGTTTTTTTTTTTGGTGTGTTTGTGTGCTTGTTTTTATTTTATTTTATTATTTGAGTGTATTGTGATTGGATGCTGCTCCCACAGTGTTGTGGTTCATAATTAATGTCAAGTCCATTTCTGGGTAGTGTTGGTGTAACTTACTGTGTTGACAGGTGTAAGAGAGGATTAATATGAACCAGATAACAACAGGTGGGACAAAGATGAGAAAAGAAGAAAGGGCATTGAGGGGTAATAGGAGATTATAATAAGGGTCAAAAGATGTATTCAAATAATGGAAAATTTAAGAAAGAATAAAAAATGAGTACAGTAAATATATGCTCAAGAGGAGAAGGAGAGAAAGAACGACAGGAATAACGTGTGAGCAATGATGGATTCATAGTAGCGTACGTGCCACTGTGACCAGGAGGTGCTACTATGATGGGTGGTTGTGGAGGCCTGGGAGATGACACATAGATGGGGTCAATGAAGGACACTGCATGGATGGGTAGTGCACATATACGGGGTTGTGGCATCAAAAGCAGGGGTGAGGCTAGACAACACGACAGGCAGGCATGGGTGGGAGCTGAGCAGTGCACAGCAGCTAGGAGAGGGACTGTAGAGCTCAGCACAAAGCCACGTGGCATGTCATGAGAGGATGGGACAGGATGGGGCAGTGCTTGAGGATGGAGCTGGGTGGGATGGCATGTGTAAATGTTTATGGACAGGATTGTATATGGGTTGGGCAGTGCAGTACACAGGCCAAGTAAGCACCTCCTGGATGGATACATCTGTAGTGGGTGCCCAGCAGATGAGCTCCAATCCAAGCGTTCACAGGCAGGCAGGGTCTCTGTACAATGGTTGAAGTGCCTCTACACTAGGCAGCAGGAGCTGTGAGCTATCTGAGAAGTGCCACCAGTGACTGCCAAATGGGAACTGTGATTAGTCAGGAGAGAGTGGTACCAGAAGAAGAAGGAGGTCCTAGCAGGGATTAGGGGGCGATGCAGCAAGTATGTGGAGGGGAGGGGTGCAGGAGTGACCAGAATCTCTGATCAATGGAGCAAAGAAGACAAGGGCGAGGAGGTGGATCCCAGAGATGATGCACTCTGTGTACCAATAGCATCCAGAAGTGTTCGCTGATCTCCACATGTTCAACTTCCCCCCCTTCTGTCATAGTTCTGCTTTCCCCCAAAGCCTCTAGGTTTGAGACTCATCAGTCTACTTACCATTGACGTTGTTCTGCTGGTTTTCAGGGAAACTCTTTCTTACCTCTTGCCTTTTCCCCGGACTCTGTTGAGACATTCCCTCTGTGTTTGGTATATGACAGATACCTTTTCTAGATCCATATTTTAATCGTTTTATTGACATAATTTGCATATCACACAACTCAATGGTGTAAATATATTACCACAATCAATCTTATAATATTTTCCACTGCATATCCATTATTATTATAGCCTCATTTCCCTCACTTTCCCTGGCATAGTCTTAAGAAATTATTAATCTAGTTACTGTTTATTAATGAGACTATTAATCTAGTACATCTATAGACTTACCTATACTGAATTTTGTATAAAATAAATCAAACAAAAATTATCTCAAACACAAAATAAAACAGTAAACTCTCAATCCAAAAGAAAGCAGAAAATAATGAAAAATAGAACAAATTAAAATGGATCAATAAGTGAGACAAATGGTAAGATGTGAACCTAACTATGTCTGCAGTAACCCACTGAAAATGCACTCTTTCTAAGGGCAAGGCTATTCACATCTGGTCAGTGGACAGAGGGCGTTCAATGGAAGCTAAGTCCATGCGGTTTCTCTGAAAATTGATTTTAAGTGTTCACTATCATTGATAGCCTTCTGCAAACTTGTGGCTCATATTTTAAATGCTAATACAGTTATCTGCCTTTGAACATGGATTTTATTATTAATTATCCTTTGGTCACACTCACTGGCGTGCTTCTTCTGTGCAATCTTACCTGACACCTCACTTAAATTACAGCTCATTTTAAGGCAATCTTTTATGTTGCTAGATGCTGTTCTTTTTCATAGCCTGGTACCATCTGCTTACTTCAACACGTTTTGCTATAACACTCATCTCCTCAATGCTCACTTCATGAGGATGTGTTAAATAGGGCCATGTCAGAGCTAATTGTTCTTACATTGGGGCTTACAATTAGGTGCAAGCTCAAAAGCCATTTCTTTGTATATTTCTAGAGTACTTTAGGGGCAGCCTCATCAATTTCTTGAGCAGTAACATAAGTAACATCCATGGGGCATTTGGTAATTTTAATGATATCATAAATCTATAGAAGTTAAAATATTAATGAGAAAAATATTCAGAAAAGCTTTTTAGACTAAAATACATGAAATTATTAAATATTAAAAACTGTTCATTGTTTAAGGAAACAATAAAGGTTGGACACAGCATAAATTACAATAACATTCTTTCATTAAGGTCAAACTATTGTCTGCAGAACTAAGACATGTCATGAAAAGCAAAGATCTTATAAAAATAGCAAATATATTGTAGCCTTAAGTTGCCAATTATTGGGTAACATCCAAAGTAATGGATTTGAGCCAAAGTCCAATGAGTTCCAAATCCATGCCCTTGGGATATCAGGCATCTGCTTATTGTCACATTATGTCATTGAATCCTTAGGACCAAAGCAGTATTACTACCACAGATGCTATCTGTTGCAATATTGTATGGTTTTCATTAAATGTGTACAGTATATAAATCATATGTGTACTCACAGGTTCATAAATATATAGCCATGTGCCATGTGGAAACCAGTCTGTTTATTGAACATTTCTATTTATGTAGAGGATTCAAATGCAACAATGATTGCTAGGACAGGACAGTGGTTCATTCTGTTATACATAGGGCTCTGATGAGTAGGAACTTAATTAATAACACCAAACAGTAAAAGCCATGATGCATTTGTATGTGTGTGTATATATATATATATATCCCCTGGAGACAATGTCCAGTAAATATTGGGATGGCTAATTGCATTGCAAGTTCAGTGGTTCAAACTGACTATCTGCCTTTCAGGAGAAATATGAGACTATTCTGTTCTCATAAAGATTGTAGCCACAGAAACCTTATACACACACATCACAAGACAGATATTTTGTATGGTTTTCATTACATATATCACTGAGCCAAAAACAATTGGTTGACATTCTACCATTTCATGAGGTAGCATAGATCCAAAGCCGAGGTTTTGAAGGAATAACTCCAAGCTAGAAAAAAGGCATTAGTGTAAAACATGGCTCCAGAAATGGATGGAATGCCAATTCAAATATTTCAACAAATTGATGCAGTGCTGGGAAAACTCACTAGCCTATGTTAAGTAATTTGGAAGATGTTTACCCAGTCAGTCAACTAGAAATGCCCCATATTTATGTCTATTCCAAAGAAAGGCAACCCAACAGAGTAAAAAACAAACAAACAACTATACAACAATATCAATACCACATGTAAGTAAATTTTTGCTAAATATAAGTTTTTTAAAAATAATTAAGCAGCATGTACACTGATCAAGGTCAAACACTTCAGCCAGACTCAGAAAAGGAGATGGAACAAGGGCTCTCATATGAATAGTGACTGAAAACAAGAATATCAGAGATAGGTTTCAAACAAGAATATCAGAGATAGGTTTCAAACAAGAATATCAGAGATAGGTTTGCTTGTCCTTTTTTTTTTTTTCACTATCCAAAGGCAAAGACATTCCACTGTGTGAAATTAAAAAAATATAAAACAATGGATAACATTTTGAAAAATGGGACTTCCAAAAATACTTAATTGTGCTCCTGTGGAAGCTGTACATAGACCAAGAGGCAGTTGTTTCCACAGAAAAGGGTGGGTGGGTATTGTGTGGTTTCAAATCAGGAAAGGTATATATAAGGTTTCTACTGTATATACTCATGTATAAGCTGAGGTTTTCAGCACAATTTTTATGCAGTTTTTCTGGCAAATTAGGTGCCTCAACTCATATGTTTTCACCATATTTATTTCATCTGTATGCAAATCAAATAAGTCAAGGGGGTAGAGTATATGAAAAAAATATCATCAGCATGGGCGGAAGGTTCATTAGTGTACAGTGATCTGAAGACGATCCAACCTTGCTCACTGGAAGGGAAAGCACCCGCAGCTACTGCCTTCAATGTGGATTGAACCGCAATGCATGGAACACAAAATCCTCAACACTGCGTCCAGAAACAAGGTCATCGTAACGAAGACAATGTTGGAGCTGTTAAGGATTTCATTTTTCTTGGACTCACAGTCAGTGCTCGCAGAAGTAGCATTTGACAAGTCAAAAACCCTATTTGGAAAATCTGCTGATATGACCTCTTTAAAGTGTTAAAGAACAAAAACATCCCTTTAGTGGCTAAGGCACACTTACCCAGGCCAGGGTGTTTCAGTCGCCTCAGATCCATGTGAAAGATGGACAATGAATAAGGAAGACCAAAGAAGAACCGATGCACACAATTAGAGTGTTAAAGAAGAATATTTCAGGACCCGCTGCCTACCAAGCAAATCTATCGTGGATGTGGCACAGCCAGAATTTTCCTTAGGAAGGAGGATTGCAAAACTTGCATGCTTTATACATATTTTCAGGAGTGACTAGTTCCTTGAAAAGAACATAATTCTCTTTATATAGTTGTTTTGATTTCTAAGCATTTCCACCAGGAGTGTGAGTCTGGTGCATGGAACTAGAACATGGATGGCTGGATTCAGGTGTTATTTTTAATAGACATTTTGAATCTAGTAAAAGGGAACTTGTGGCAGTTCAGGTTTTGTCTTAATTTGACTGGATTATGAGTCTCACCGGTTTGGACTCTCTTTCGATGAGATATAACAATGTAATCATCTCTATAAGATCAGCCATGCTAAGATTGCCAACTGAAAAGAAGTTTCCTCCGGAGTATGGCCTCCTATCAATATAAATGAATGCAGGGGGGACACTTGTTTGCATGTTCTCTGAATCTGCAACTTGTATCTGGCTCATTTATCCCAGCATAGTTCCTCCACATTCTGGGCCTTGTTGGCCTGTCATCTGACTTTGGATTCATGGGCCTCCAGGCCTGTATTTTCCCACCACTCTTGAGCTCATGGACCCACAGCCCAAGGTAGCAGCAGATTCCGTTCTAACCTCGAGGAGCTCGTAGACCTGGATCCTGCCCACACTTGGAACTTGTTCACATTTACAATTAGGTGAGCCATATTCTTTATATAAACTTCTACATCTGTAAACATCACTGGTTTTGCTTCTCTAGAGAGCCCAACCTAAGACAAGTGTTTAAAGATTGTAAATGTTATAAATAACCTATATTAAAGCTAAACATGTTCATAGGAAATGAAATATTCTAATTAGATGAGTGTAGGTAAGGATCATATATCTCACAGGTTACTAAGTGATGATGGTAATGTTCACACTTATTAAACTCCAGGATAGATGATAAGGAAGGGTTCAGAAAGCCCAGTGGCATTCATAGTAACCAATAGAAAAGGCTACTGAAATGACCAGGCAAGGCATATGGAGTGTAACGTCTGGGGAAGGGTGGCTAAAATGTAGCCACCATAATGCTTAAGCTATGTTAATACAATCTAACCATCTTAAACCACTATAGACTGATACAATTAAAGAATAATTGAGATGTAATTTCTATGACTTTTGCAATATGCAACTTCCTTTCTACGTTGGGTTCAGAGACTACATGATCATGGATTTCAACTCCCAGCTTACTCTCATTTTTTTTAACATGGCAGACTCTCAATTATCCAAGCTACAAATTAATTGTGTTGTGAAATACCATGAAAAGTTTGTGCATATGTGCTATACAAATGTAATATATCACCTAATGGACCTATATATGTCTCTTTTTAAAGGATGCAGGTCTTTGCTCATAGTAAAGAAATTAGACTGATACTCCTATAACTCTATTACACAGTTCTTGCAAACAACCATACATATTTTCTTTTCCTTCTTTTTTTAAAAATCTTAATTTAGTAACTGCACTGTCAGAGCAGTGAAATGTAAATAATATTAGCAGCAGTGGTGAATGTTATGTGTTCTGGAGCCTTCACACGGAGGACTTATATTTATGTATACATACATGCAGAGCTTCTTTCTTTCTAATTTATTAAGCAAATGATACCCAGCTTGGCCATTAATGTCAAACAGTACATGTCAAGGATCACTGTGATGTTTTCAGGTGTTATAGAACATGCAGTATGAGAGGAGCTATTTCTTATGAAGACTGCTTTACTTGTACGTATAAGAATCATTGCACATGGTGCTTCAGAAAGGCTTTCCAGGGAACTCATGAAATCCAGCCAATAGTTTAACAACCAGTAAAGGGCATTGAAACTTTTTATGTATAGACATGTATACATGGATATATGTATATCCATGTGTACATGTATATATATATATATATAATTTAAATATGTGAGTGTGTAAATCACTGATATTGATGCCAGACATATATATCCCAACAAAAATATCTCACTGCCATTGAGTTGAATCTAAATATATGTATAAACTTTTCTGATATGTGTTTTGTGTAATGTGTGAACTTAGTAATTTCCTATTCTTTTTAAAATAGAGTTGAATTAACAGGGAATACAATTCCTTTGCCTCTTTATCCTAGAATGTAAAATCATACCCAATTCTTGATTGTTTACTCATCATTTTTCAAGTTATCATGATATTACATGCTCAGAATAAAATAATAGAGGAAGCACCTGGTAACCATACACATGAATCTGATAACTCATATCAAGCCAAACTTTCATATACAAATTTAACACCACAAATCTTCAAAGCTCTCACCCCCTCATTCACAATGATATGATTTTTTGTTCTTTGATGCCTGATACCTGATCCCATGAACACCTCATGATTAGACCGGTGCTTCTTCCATGTGGGCTCTGTTGCTTCTCACATAGATGGCTGCTTGTTTATCTTCAGGCCCTTAAGACCCAAGACACTATATCTTTTGACAGTCACCATCAGCTTTCTTCACCACATTTGCTTATGCACCCACTTTGTCTCCAGCAATCGGTCAGGAAGGTGAGTATCGCAGAATGTCAGGTTAAAAGAACAAAATATAAATATATTTACACATGTGCATGCTTGTATTTAGACCTCTATAAATGCCCTTTGCCTCCTAATTCTTTCCTTTATTTCCATTTACTTTCCTCTTGCCCCACTATTATGCATAGCCTTCATTTGGGTTTCAGTATTTCATCTCAGTTACATTGTCCTTGATCAAGCCCTACCAGGCCTCCTACACCCTTCTCACCATCGATTTGAATCACATGTTGTTCCCTTGTCCCTGGGTTTGTTAACACCCACATACTTTCCCCTACCTCCCCCTCTCCCATATCCCCCTGGAACCATTGGTCTTGTTGTTTTCTTCTCCACATTGTTTATTCAGCCTATCTTATCTAGATAGACCTGCAGAGATAATAATATGCACACAAAAATACAGAGCAAAACAAAGGGACTAAACAAAAACAATAAACCAATGACAAAAAAAGAAAAGCCTGTAAATAGTTCAAGGTCTGTTTGTTGATCTTTAGGATTGCTTTCTGGTTGAGTCTGATGGAGTGACACACCCTGGCCCCAAAGTCTATTTTTGGTATTGCCTCAGGACTTCCATGTTCTGCTCTCCTTGCTGTTCTGCTGCACACACTTAGTGTTTTGCCTCAGTGTGGTAGGGTGAGATCGGGCTCAATTCCCACACTGTGTCTCCAGTGTGGTCTCCTGTAGGGCTATGGGTCACTGGGGGATGCCATGTCTCATAGTGGGGCTGGGCATATCGTCCTCTCTGTGCATTGGCTGCTCTGAGAGCAGGGATTTCATCCTCAAGGCTTGGTTGGCCAGAATGTGCTCCACTCTCTCTTCCTCTGCCTTCATTTGCTCCCATGTGCTCTGATCAGACATGTCCCTCTCCCTGAACTGTAGCTTCAGTGCTGTCCTCTGAAGTGAATTCTTCTGGGGGACGGAGGGGTTGTCCATGTAGTTGGGATTGGGGCCAGCTCCTCAGACCACCCAATTAGTTCCCTGCATATATTTACTTCTGGAAGCGAACTGAAACAGCTTGTCCCCACAGAGAAACTGGAGGCTGGAATCCACAGCCATTCTTAGGGAGAGCAGCCAGACCCTTAAGCATCGGGTGCAAGAGCACTTTTCCAATGTGCCATAGTATTGAATAATGTTTGAGTGGATTCACTAGGATTTTAAGACAATATAGTCTTCTAGACAAAGTATTGATGTAACATTCAGAACTATCAAGAATACATTCTATATCAATAGCTGTAGCAAAGTGGATTTTGGAAAATTAATTAATATTATTTACTTTAGTTTTCCTCTCTATAAAATTGGGAAAGATAGAAAACTGATAGATGACATGTAGATGTTAGATAGAGAGATAGATAGATTATAAGGGTTGGATATTCTATTAAAACCACCAAAGTCTTGATCCAAAATAGATGATCATTAATTTGTAAATAATTTTTAAATCTTGATAAGGGTCAAAGGTTCTTTGATTGAAGAGGGAAAGGGGAACAGAGACGAAGTACAGAAATAGTCTCTGCATTATGTTTATGGCTAAAAATCCTTAGGGTTTTTCCCCAATACACATTTGTCATTTGTTTAATCTTCCTAAGGATTATTGATATTTTTTCATTCACTCATTTAGCACATTTAGTACCTATGATTTAATCATTCAGTATATGTGTCTGAGTACTTCATTCATTCAGTAATTCATTCATTTCTAACAAACTAAGTGACAGGACATTTTCAAAGGGACCAGGCTATGTGCTAAGCAATTAAAATATTAAGACAAATACAAAGGTGCTGTAAGTTTAAATGAAAGTAGCATTGATGCAGCTTCACATATTTTTTCTTGAGATTTGCTTTTTTTTTTCCTTCCATGGTTTCAGTGAATAAAAATGCAAGGACATCACTCCTATTGATCTCTCAGGCTGCTATCTGTTCAATGTAGAGTGGAGGGGCTCCCTCTCAATTTATTTTTTTTAGAACAATTAAAAAATATTATTGAAAGGTCTTTTATGTCTTTGACAAATGGAAGATCTTTTCTTTTCCCCATAATTTAATTTAAATTAATATATTGTATATATTTCACAACTGCTATAGCACAGAAAATATAGAACTATGCAACTATAGAACAAAACAGTCCAGACATTTCTCTTTCCCAATGAGTTTTTCCCTCGTGTATCTGGCCCTAGTATGACACATTTGCTATTTCCAAGAAACCACTATTGACACATTATAATGAACTAAAATAGTACTTTATTATTAACTCTGCTTAATTTTTAACTGATACTTGTTTTATATTTAAAACTCTCATGTGGTATATACCACATCATGTCTTGCATGTTTCCTTGGGCTCCTCACAACAATTATAGTAGCACACTTTCCTGCTGGTCATTTTCACAGTTTTCAGGAGTGTTGTTCATGTTTCTCATATAAATAGGCTAGTCTTCTATACAGGATCCCTTGCTAACTGCAAGGTTGGCAGTTCAAACCTATTAACTGCTCCATAGGAGAAAGATGAGGCTGTCTGCTCCCATAACGAGTTCTCATCTCCAGAACCACTGAACTCCATTGCAGTGAGCTGGTCTTCTACCCCCGCCCCTTCGGTCCTTCTATTGGAATTTGTCTGATACATTTCCTCTAAATAGACTGAGGTTATGGATTTGGGAAAGGATCATCGCAGAGGTAAAGTGGAATTTCCACCACCTTTTATGGAGGACACAGCCTGAGCAAAATGACTTACAACTGCTGATAGTCACTTTGTCCACCAGACTGAGAGACAGTTTATCCAGCTTCCCACAGGATAGTCACTCCTCATCCCCATGTCTATATTCCACTCCCTGGAAGGAATCATAATGGGGAGCCCACACTCCACAAGTGGAGCGTTATGTTCTCCTCGTTTTAGCGTGACTTTTCTACAACACTAAGAATAATTCTTCACATGAGAATTGCTCATTATTCCCTTCTTATTAATATTTTTAATAATTAGTTCATATGAGAGGTACTCCTGGGTATTTATTTTGTAAGTATTGGATAAGAATTCCATACTCTATTTATGATGCTGCTTATGTTGCCTTGAGTTGCTTGCTTTTGACCATTGGCCTCTGTGCCTTTTGACAAAATCTCATTAATTTTTTTGGACTTATTTCCTGACACTGCAAATGTCTCAAGAGTTATATTGAGCTTCCCTGTCTCAGTCTTAGAATCCTAGCTTAGCTAGTCCTCCAATAAACCATATTAATTATTTATTTAAATAGTTTAGAATTATATAACAATATCTGTAAACTATATGTGCTCATTATAATTGGAGTGCCATTTATTTAAAACCCTCTCAGGTGACAGAGAAAAAAAGATGTATGTCCTTGAAAAAAATGATCTTACAAGAATTGATGCAGTATACTTACCTAAGACTATTAAAGTACTGTGGAAGGCCAGAAGAACAAACAAATCTGTATTAAAGAAGTACAGTCAAAAATGCTCCTTAGAAAATAATGATGGCAACGTATATACAAATATTCTTAATATAATTGATGTATGGATTGTTTGTTTTTTTAATCATTTTATTAGGGGCTCATACAACTCATCACAATCCATACATAAATCAATGGTATAAAGCACATTTGGACATTCATTACCTTCATCTTTCTCAAAACATTTGCTCTCCACATAAACCCCTGGTATCATCTCCTCATTTTCCCCATCCCTTCCCCCTCCTCCCTCCCTAATGAACCCTTGATAATTTATAAATTATTATTTTATCATATCTTACACTGTCCAGCATCTGTCTCCACCCACTTTTCTATTGTCTGTCTCCCCGGGAGGAGGTTCTATGTAGATCTTTGTCATTGGTTCCCCCTTTCTACCCTACCTTCCCTCCACCCTCCCAGTATCTCCACTCTCAGTATTGGTCCTGCAGGGATCATCTGTCCTGGATTCTCTGTGTTTCCAGTTCCTATCTGTACCAGTGTATATACTCTGGTCTAGCCGGATTTGTAAGGTAGAATTGGGATCATGATAATGTGTTTGTGCGTGTGTGGAGAGGGGGGGCATTTAGGAACTAGAGGAAAGTTGTATGTTTTATCATTGCTACACCACACCCTGACTGGCTCATCTCCTCCCCACAACCCTTTGGTAAGAGGATGTCATTTCCTACAGAAGGGCTTTGGGTCCCCACTCCGCACTCTCCCCCATTCACAATGATATGATTTTTTGTTCTTTGATGACTGATACCTCATCCCTTTGACATCTCATGATTACACAGGATGATATGTTTCTTCCATGTGGGCTTTGTTGCTTCTGAGCTAGATGGCCGCTTGTTTACCTGTATGGATTGTTATAATAGCTGTAAGAGGCCCCAATAAAATTATCTTTTAATAAAAATAAATAAAAAACAGAATTTTTTTTAAAGTGAGGATGGAAAGACTACATCTCACAGCCTTCAATGTGTCATCAATATAGATCAGCCCCTCAAAATGCAATGGTAAAGAAGCAGGCCAGCAGAAAAGAGGAAGGGCCTCCATTAATGGATTGATGAATTGGCTGCAGCAATAGATCCCAACATAAATTGAGAAGATGGTTCAGGACCAGACAGTATCTGTTTCTGTATGCACGGTCCTGCCAATTGGAACCATTTTTAAGGCTCCAGATAACAATGACATGCTAACTAATGCTCACCCTCACACACATCCATACACATGTATGGTCATTTATGTTATAGTGAGGAGTCCATATTGAGTTAAATAAGCATGAGTTCATCTTAATGTCTAATCAATCAAGTAGAGATCATTCTCACCTTTTCCACTTGCTGATCAGTAAACACCCCTTCCTTCATGTGAAACCCTGGCTCGCATTACTGCCATCTATCTCTTTAGTGGTTTTGTTCCCGTGAAGATATTAGAATTATTATTCCATGTCCTCATGGGAAACATTAATTGACTAGAGGATTATAACTATGAGCACTTTCTTTTTCTTTTGGATTCAGAAACTTTACCCTCAGAGAGATTTCTTCATATGTTTGTAAAATGAGGGTATGCAAAAACATTGCTACTAGGACTCCAGTTTATACGTGCATAGGTTTATTTCAAACAAATGTGTTTAAACCTGTCTCTCCAATCAATGGATATCTACAGACACATTCTCTCCTTTGCAGTTTTAAATGATTCAGCAATTGAAAAGTGCTTTGGTTGCTTTCTGTTTCTGATCATTATAAGTAAATCTGCAATAAACTTTCAGGTGCTAATGTTTATGGGGACAGCACTTAAGCCTTTGACCACTGGGCCTCTTCGAGAAAGATTGTTGAACAACCATTTCAAAGATCATGGATCCACACAGCAAGTCGGTCTCTTTAGATCCTAAGGACATATTCTGAATCTAGTACCAAACATTCCATAAACATCCACATTTCTCTTCAAAAAAAGCAGAAATTGTTTTTACAGTATCATTTATAAAATTTAAATACTCTCTTAAAATCACCCAATAGGAATATATATCCTTGTAGAAGCATATATATACTTCTAGAATACATCCTTGAAACCCAGTGTATCATTACTTTTATCAAAATATCTACTTTTTAACTAATTGGAAGTTGCAAGGAGAAATTTAAAATCCATATTTCAACCGATCTGGAGCAAATGAAGTAAGTCATTTGCTCCTTATTTTTCAGGTGACCTTAGAGCCGTCTTTAGAATCCATAGTGGTTCCAGATGCAGACCAGCATCTCAATATACTTATACAAACAAAATAAACACTAGGTAGTTAGAGTAAGCTAATATAAGTAATATAATACTAACCACACATTCCACATCCTAATGCCTTGCTTTTAAACTTTAAGAAGCCATAGTAGTGCAGTCTGTGAAGCATCTGGCAGCTAATTAAAAAGTCATTCCTTTGAACCCACCAACAACTCTTCTGGGGAAAGTTGAGGCTGTCTGCTTCCATAAGCATTACAATCTTGGCAGCCCGATGGGACATTTATACTCTGACCTATGAGGTCAAACTTATTTTTTAAGAAGTCTGCTATGCGATGCTGGTCAAGTTACTTAGCACCCATACATCTCGAACTGCTACAAAATGTTTACAGCAATAATACATTTCCTAGTGTTATTGTGTGCATTTCATAGAGCACTTAGCATAATACCTGGCTTATAATATGTTAGTTAAAAAAAACTTTGATATAGTAACGATAAAATGGTTGAATATTAACAGGCCATTTTAATGTTTCCTTCACTTTATAAAGTCCTGAAATGTGAGCTGTGGTAAGATCGAGTTGTCTAAATTGGAGGAACTCTAGACTGCCTGATCCCCAGTTACTGCTGCCAATTGCCATTTGTTTCTCCTATCGGCTAGCATAGCATCGATATGGCTGGAGAGGTATCTCTCTAGGGTTAAGGCTCAACAAAGTATTATAACAAGATTGTTAACTAACTGATAATTGCAGTGTCATTTTCAGCTCTACCAGTTCTTGAAATGATGGCTCCAGTTTAATGTTTCATGTATAAATTAATGATATTAGTTTGGTTTAAAGGAACAAAAATAGAAATAAAATTCCTTTGACTACGAAACCATTCAATTCTTAGTGACACATTTGTGATAATCATGTAAACAATGTAATTATCAACCATTATTTTTGTTACCAACTCTCTATTTCAAAATGCACTCACTAATATTTCTAATTGGACATTCTCAAGAGCTCTATGTGCCCCTTTCCTTTTCCTCTACATAATGCAAAAAAGGAAAAACATTTGAGATTTGGTCACATGCTTCCTAAAATCTTTTCATTTTAGGTGCAAATGTCGTTATGCCACCCCTGTTCTTGTGAACAATATTCTTTTCAATAATGTGTCTTTTCCATAAGCCGCTACAACTCCTAGGTCCATTGACAGACTGATGCACCCATGGGAAGCCTGGTATGGCTCTGACAAGTAGGACAGTACCATGAATGTATCCACATTGCTCAGCATTTTAGAGGAAAATGCTTCAGCTTTTTTCAGCAACAATGAGATTGCTTTTCGACAGCAGTCCTGAGTGCATCCACATTGTACCCCGCAGGACAATATTATACTCCAAGCTCTTTGTATGAATATTTCAAGTTGATGAAATGAAAGCTGCTGGCTGAACAGCCTGAAATTTTAACAAAGGCATTTTTTGCTGGTTTTGTTATTCTGCTTCACTTTCTTGTATTAAAAATGTCCACCGACAGGATTTTCTGAAATGAGATTCAAGTTATGAATAATCCCAAATACAAGTTTCTTAGGAAACTGGTTTTTCTCACCGGTTTCTAGTTTAAAAACTTAGTTCAGCCTGTATTTCAGCTATGGATAATGAGGTTTAAGAAATCCAGAGGAAAAAATAAGCTTTCTCAAACAGCAGATGTAATGAAAATTCTGTTTATATAGTAGATGTATAGAACTGGAAGACCATTTCAGCAAGTCCGCAGAGAGCTCTTATGTAACTTCCACTTTAGGTTGAACTTGGCCAACCTTCAGATAAAATTACTAGGATGCTCACTTGTAAAAAATGTAATGACACAAGAGAATAGAATTGAGATAGTTAAGTTTTATTGTGCCAACCTGGCTGATAAACACATCTGGGGTTAATTGAAGGGTGGAGAGATACATGGTTCTGAGAGCCTCGCCTTTCTGGTTCTCGAGTCTCTTGCTTTGTGATGGTCGGACCAGGGTGCCGCTACCTTAGTCAGTTCCTTGTTTCAGCTGGCAAGGCTCACTTCCTGCAAGACATCCCTGAGGAGAAGCCACATGGACCTACCCCGATGCAGCCCTGGGTGCTGGAGCAGCCTTGTGGAGACCCCTGCCAGTGCTGAGATGCTTACATGCTCACTGATTTGGCTTTCCTCCTGCGTAGATGTGTTTTGTGAGATAGAGGAGGACTTTGTGGATTGGTGTTGGACATTAGGGCTAAATGTTGGACTTGTGGGCTTCGGCAGCACTGGGTTGGGATGCTTTCCTAGTGTGCACTTACCCTTTATATAAAACTCTCTCAGATGTTTTAAAAAAGTAATGTACTGTCAGACTCCAGCTCTGGGAGGGTTGAACTGGATACCTGAAGGAGGTGTGGAGTCGGCAAACACAGATGAGCCAGACATGAGAGATGTGCTGGTGGAAGCAATCTCTGCTGAGTTCTTCCAAACAGCTTTATTTATATACCATAAAAAGTTTTGCAGACCAATATATAAAACAATGCTTTATGATTAACTCCAAAATCACCCTTCTTGTTTCCACTAAAACCTGATGAAAGACCATGATAAGGTCTGTACTTTTTTCTGTCACTTTCTGTCCTCTTCCTGGTTCTTTCCCCCTGTACTGATTGTCTTATACGTCACATACTATTCTTGATTGAGGTGTTCAGAAAATTTGGTTAGACTCAGATCCTACACACGGCCCTATTTTTTGCTCACAATGTTTCTTTCCTGGCTGACTAACTTCACATAATGAAACTACCTCATGTGCTACTTCAAAGCCTAATATCTACAAGCAGAGTTAAATGCTTCTCAGAGTTAAAATATTTTCCTTTACAAAGTCTCCCATGGTAACTGCTCCATTGTCTACCTATGTCTCTTGTATTTGTTATACTCCTGAGGCACCATGGGGAGCAAACCATTGGATTCTTTTCCAAAGACTTAATGTTTCTAATTTATGTGTTTTCTATTAATGTTAACCATTTTCTCTCCTTCTATGTAAGCCCCAGTCCAAGGTAAAAGGGGCATCAGTTGTGAGAGGTAGTCTATAAGGTCTTCTATATCGGGGAGGCCAAAAGAGTCTCCCACTACCTAATCTGAATGGAGTCCAGGGTTTTTCGGTGGGCTTCATTTTCTCCTCTGACCTCAACTTTGGGGTTTCTTCCTCACTCAATTCCTACATATCCTTCTCAGAATTCCCAAAGATGGCTCGCTGTCAGCCTCTCCAATGCCTCAGCTAAGGAAAGCCCTGTCATATTGAAGCAAGTTTTAGATCTGGTTCCATTCGTACTTCTCAAGACGGCCCTCACATCCACTCCAGGTGCGGTAAACATGACAATGCACAAAATTCTCAAGAAGGGATTTGACAACAGCAAATATTTGAGGGATGTTGGGAATCCTCCCTTGGAAGCTCTGCTCTGCAGATGCTTCTTCCACCAGGTTGGAACTTTGTTAGATTGCATGGCTCCCAACAATTTCCATGCTTTAAACCCTCATCTACAGTCCTAGGAAATGAGAGGAGAAAGATGGCGGCAGCTGTAGTCGCTCTCCAGAATTGGGCCATGCACTGGCTTGGGGACCCCTCACCCCAGATTGGGAACACGGAGAAGTCCCCACAGGGACCACTACCATGGCTTTGCAATTTGATGGGACATGGTTCAACCAATGAGTTCTGCATTGCCAATCGAGCGACTGACAAGCTGAGCCCAGTTCATGATGGAATATTCTGCTGCCGCTCTGGTTCAGCTGCTGATACCCGGCGGTAGCTGATGCTCCCACCATCATCTATGCTTCCACAGCATTGGCCTCAATGAGCCCCCTCCGGTAAACACGGCAGCCCCCTCCCTAAGGAGATACGTTACAGATACCGGGAAGACCTGATGGCAGGAATCATCATGGCGGGCTGGGACCCCCAAGAAGGAGGTATACTCAGTGCCCACCGGCATATGATGGTAAGGCAGCCTTTGCCTTTGGAGGCTCTGGGAGCTCCTACGTCTATGTCTATGTCCATGCTACATACAGGGAGGGCACGACCACAGAAGAGAGTGCCTGCCCTTCATTGCCAGTGCTCCTGCTCGGGCCCTGGAGTGGGATGGCTCCAGTGGAGGGCTGATTGCCTGGCAGACACTGCAGAATCAGGGGTAGAGCGACAGGTTCTTTTGGTAGACCAGATCCCCAAATTCACCATTCCCTCCTGAAGCCTGGAATTATGGGATATAAAAAACCCCCACAACGTGACATGAAATTCAGTGAACAGTTTGCATCCAATCCCAATTCCCCGTTGTACTAATGAAGGCTGTCCTATGAGTTTACAGCTGATCGGGTAAATATTATCAGATATGGTTGCTATCTGAAAATGAGTTGATGAGCCCATTAATTTTGACTACTTATCTTCTGAAAAGGCACACTTTCAAGAGCTTCAATAATATTCTCATTTTTGATGACCTCTTACTTGGTTGCGTTTTCATGTGACTAATATGTACGGGTACCCCTAAAAAGATTTTTTCCCCAAAGCTATGTTTTGTTTTGTTTTTTTTACAAAAAAATGAATTTCATTACCTCCAAAATACTCTCCATTACACTTAATACGTTGGCCAAATATAAGACTCCATTTTGGAAACATTTTCCAAACTCATTTGTTTGGATGGCTGACAAGTACATCCCCCGTTTTTACTTTACCTCTTCTTCATCATCAAATCATGGTTCTTTCATATCCCTCTTCATTTGCAGAAACAAAAAGAAGTCACATGGAGCAAGGTCAGATGAGTAAGGTACATGGGGCTAGCGAGGCATGCTGCTCTTTGCCAAAAACTAGTGCGCCAAGATGGTTGTGTGAGCAGGTGCATTGTACTGGTGGCAAAACCAGTCCTCCATCTGCCACAAATCAGTCTGAACTGTGAGTCAACATTTTTGGCCCTTGGGGACGTTGACTGACTTCCAGAATGAGGTTTGTCATCAATCAATATTTCAACTTTCTTTGAAATGAGAAAACTACTCATAACACTTGAGTTTTTCCCATAGCACTGTCCTTGTTAGCTGTGTTCAACATCACAATAGTTTCTGCCGCAGTTTCCCTGAACAGGACGACAATTTCACAGCCGCACGCTGTTCCCTTAAATATTTCCCATCACAAAAGAAAAGTAGAGATTTGAGCAAAACTGGTTTAGCAACAACAACAAAAAATCACTATGGTCAGAGAAAACCTTCTCAGATGATGTACTACGTGCACTACCTCAGAGTGAGGTGCTGGGTGCTCGCCTAGCATGGGGGGAGAGGGGAAATGCTTACTATGAAAGCTTCATCCAGTGGAGCTGTTTTCTTTTTTTGAGGGGGTACCCCCTTATATCTTAAGTTTAAATTTCAAGTAGACCACTTATGTTAAGTCACAACAAATAACTAACAAAGATTGCAGCACTGTCATCAACAATGAGGAACTATAAAAGTGAAAAACTGTAGCTATGGGGTCAATTACAAATCATGGTAATCCAATGTGCATAGACCAAAACTATGGAATAGAGTCTGATTGGCTATTATCTTTCAGAGATAAATGACCACACTTTTCTTTGGAGGCACTTCTGTGTGAATTTGAACAGCCAACTTTCCAGTTAGTGGTTGAGTTCTTGGTTGTGCTAAGCAGGGAGGAAACTAGGTAGATCATAAATAGATGTAAAAGCCATGGACAGAGAAAGTCTACTAGTTTGTGTAATTGAATGGGTGTCAACTCAAAGGATCAGAAGGTAGATCACAATAAATTAGCCTATTCTGAATGTCTAAGTAAAGAAAATTGGCAGGTAATAATTTAGCAATTTCCTGTTTAACATGAGTACCATTTTTAAAAGGTAATTAGAATTGTTAACAGCTGCCAACTGAATATTTTATTGAGGGTTCATATGCAAGCCATCTGGCACAATGCCTGGTTTATAGTAAGCACTCAATTAATGGTTATTAGTATTAATAAATGCCCATGTTTCTTACACAATATGCCAATGTTTCTTATACAAAATTCCCTTCTTTATGAAGAGCTCTGTAATTTTCTTTTATCTTATCATAGTGGCACTAAAAGATAGAGAAGCTAAAATAAGAGATCCTTCACAGCAATATGGCCTTGTCTCACCTGAGATATCCCTGCCCTTATGATGAAGAAATGAAAATGAGCTATGATGAGGGACAGCATAGTGTAGCTGCCAGTACAGAAATGGTGAGAGGAATGACATGTATTTATGTGTCTAGAACTGAACCCAGGCTTGTATCCCTATTGAGTTCATAGTGTAGAGGTCTGAGTTCTGTATATGAATTGATCATGAGTAAATTTGTTCTGAAAACCTCGTCATGTGGAATTCTTAGTGAAGCAGAAAACGAGAAATACCAGCTACCTGGGTTTCTTGCATTTGAAACGTGACTAGTAAAACAATAACCCATGTCTATGCTGTTAATTTCATGAGTCTCAGCCAGACATTGTTTAATGTGTACTCGATACAATCGACATTCCATCCATTGTATCTTTGGTGTTAAGACCTCACAGTAATCCTATCTATTCTGTACTATTATTCATTTTATGCTGTAAATGAGAAAAATCATACATTTAAAGGTTCAATTAAGCTTTGCCGGTTAGTGATTGAGGCCCATTCCACGCTATCATGTATAAACTCCCTTCTATTGAGTCCATTCTGACCCAGAGCAACCTATAGAACAAGGAAGAACTGCCTCTGGGTTCTGAGACTGCCACTCTTTACAGGAGCTGAAGCTGCAGATTTCTTCTGTGCAGCAGCTATTGGCTTCAACCTGCTGACCTTGCAGTTAGCAGCCCGAAGTCTAACTCACTACACTATGCGATCATGGTTCTTTATGAGCTTGCATATAAAGAGCATTATTTTATTATGATAGCCTTATAGTTGCTGTTGTTTTTTATTTAGATAGGGTGAAACATGACATTTTCCCCAAAATATATATTGGGGGGAAATCTTACAATAAGAAATTAAATCTCCCTACAAAAATGTGTGTATTTTTCATTTATTCTAGTTTTTCCCGCCCACTGCCCATTTGGAATGGCTTCAGAAAATACAGAAAGTGTGAAATCTAAAGCATTTAATTTAGTGTCTTTGTCAGATGTACGAAGATAAAGTGGAACTTTTTTGTTAAAATGCATATATGTCTTAAAATAATGTGTGCTTGCATTTATTTTCACTAACACTGTATCTCACATTGCCAGTGATAATCAAGAAGATCGTGGCATTGATATTTAGCACTGTCATAGCGTACCTGAGAAATTCTCAGCATTTAGTTAGTAACCATGAAACCTGATAAAACTGCCTGATTTTTCTCTTATTAGAAATGTATTAACATAAAATGCAGTCACAAAGTGCAAGGTAGGAAGACTGTAAAACATTTTTCCATTGTAAAAAATGGCAGTGACTTTGTTTTTTTGATGATCTAAGTAATTCTGGTGATTCTCAGTTTCTAGAACACAAACCATGTCCAGAAGGAATCCATGTTATTATCTTAATGTCGATACAAAGTAACGGAGTTAGCATATTAACCCACGTATTCAGACTCCTGTCATCAGTTCTCTTTTGGTTGAAAGGAAAATAAAGGTGACACAAATTAACTTTGACCACAGAGAGAAAGAATTGGCTAATTAACTTTCTCAAAGACAGAATCTTCTGGCATCTGGTTTGGCTTTTTCTAGGAGGTGAAGAATCCCAAGGTTGATTCCCTTATGTTAGCTTTAGGTTCGAAAGATAGTTTCTGTATATGTGTGGAAATTGCTGACTAGGTGATCAGATGGCTTGTCTTACTGTCTCATCAGAAAGGAAGTCTCTCTTCCAGTGTCTTCTCAAAGCCATCCCATAATTGAGTCTGATTATCTCCATTTGCCTTGGTTTCCATGCTTAGCCAATCATGGTGGCCAGTGTAGCAACCATTGCCTTTTCGTGAACCAGCGGTTCAGTCAGCCACACCCAAATCAAATGGATTTTAAGATAGAGAGGATTAGGTTTTCTAGGAAAAATACTAATGAAAAATTCCCCTTTCCTCCCTGAGAAAAGTCCAGGGCAAACCGGAACCCAGAACTCTGATTCTTACATCCTTCTTCAAAAAAAAAAAAGGTCTTTTAAAATTAAAACAATACGCAAAATATTATACTCTTTTCTATAATTGGATGGTTTGTGGGAGAAGTGTTCAAATTCCAAGTACAATTTTTGTGAGAAAATGAAAAATTCTATTGAAATATCCCTTTATAAGTAACAAACGTATCTGCTGTCAACCCCCTGTCTCTCTTGCATTTTAAAATCTTGTGTGATTCATTCGAGTGTCATTTTGTCTGGAGAGAGCACCGCATCCTCTCGTTTACGGGTGTCGGGAGGGCTGATTCTTTGGCTTTGTTGTGCCCTGGATATTTCTTTTCACAGCCTTCTATTCCTCTGAGTCTGTGGCTGCAGAGAGACCGTTTTACTCAGAAGTATTTAAAAGTAACACGTGTCTGTTATTTTCACTAACGTCACACATGATTTACGGGTGAGGCTAACTGAGGATTCTAAATAATTGGTTTTCCCAAAAAGAGACCAGAAGAAAATAAATTTTGTAAAGTAATCTTTTGCAAGAACTCCTTGGGAGAACCCTAGAAGAATGAGAAGGTGGGTTATAGGAAGGAGGCAAGTCAAGCCATGCCAAAGACATGCGGGCAAAATTCTAGAGAAAGTAAATTTGGCTTAACCTGGGGAAGCTGTGGTCATTCTGAGAGCTATCCCATTGGTGACAGTGGAATTGGAGCATTTTTATCACAGAAACTAACCAGCCATTGGCTAAGAACTGTCCCTGGTGGAGGGGGTTTGGGGTGGGGTCTTAAATTCCAAGTGCAACCTGTGTTCTGTCAATATACACTGACTTACTGTAGCTACAGGTAAGTTCGCTGGAACAGAAGTCCAGGTTGTTCTTGTTTTGTTAGTTGCTATTGAGATTGTTCACAGTAAAGACAGATCCATGCCACTTCCAGTCCATTCTGTTCTATGGTAGCCCTGTAGAGAAAAGCAGCATTGCCCGCACGGTGTTCGGTGCTGTAGAAGCTCTTTAAGGAAACAAATAGCCAGTTTTCTTCTTTGAGCACCTGGTAGGTTGGAACCTCTGGAACACCCATGAAGCCGTGCTATGTTTACTTGCTCTTCGAAGAAAACTTAGCGATTGGGGACTCCAACTGTGTACGGCAAAAACTCGTGGGTTGTGGCTCTAGGTGGAAGTGTCGTCGCATAGACTCTTCAGACCAACATGTCTGGAATACTGAGTCATTGGGAAAATTGATGATGACAATAGTGCAATTGACTTATACCCCCAGAGGAGTGATGGGCAATGCAGTACTTTTGTTTATATGGGTTCTTGCTTTCCTGTTTGCACATTGTTTTTTCTCTTTTTCTTTCTTTCTTTTTGTATGTATGCGCTGTGTGTTTGATTACTGGTTGCCTTATGGCTGATATGGGCGCAGCTGATCTTACAGGGTTTTGATTTTGTCATATTAGGAATGCCAAAGTAAACCTGAGATGTGACAACCCTCTGGGCAATCAGGCAGGGTCTGGGCTCCTTATGAACTTTAGCCCCAATTCAAGAACAGTTAGTTCGGATAACCTGATCCTGCTGGATACTTGACTTCATAAACTGATCATTGAAGATAAGGATGCTGCAGCACAGTGTAGTGAAGAAAGTAGATGGGTTCTGGCTATCAATCAGAATAGCGCCTGGGTTTTAAAGCCTTGTATTCAAGCAATCAGCTATCTAAGTGAGGAGTCAACTGGCTCCATATGGAAGAAGCACACCAGCTGTGTGATTCAAAGATAACGATTAAAAAATTCAAACATAGCAAAGGGAAAAGTATCAGAGCTAAAATCATGAACACCCAATATGTTGAGGGCTATGGAGGACAGTGGGGACCCCAAAACCCATCTGCAGAGTATCTAGTCAGACTGAGCTGCTGGCAGATCTCTGGCCATGGACAAGAGTCTTGAACAGCCTTACCATGAGGCAGAGACCATGGCAATCTTGATTATGCTGGGCGGAACTCGGTACTTGGCCAGTTGACCTCCCTATATACACAACCTGAATTTGTTCTGGGTACAAATATTTCTCTCTCTCTCTCTTTTTTTTTATACTAGTGTCTCTTACTTGTTCCATGACATAACTTTCTTCTCTGGCTTTTTGAACGTTGATGGGGATCCTTTGTTTCTTAATCATTTATATTTTTGTCCTTATATTATTGTGATTTTATGCTCACCACCTTATTTTGATTTTGTTTTTTATTGTTTCTCTTGGGTTTCCCATAGAAGGAGTAAATGCTAGAGCTAATAACTGATACAAGGGTTATGGGGGGTGTAGGGGTGGTGGTGGGAGATAGGGAGGGCGAGGGAATTTCAGGAGTAAACAGTAAAAGTGAGAAGGGGAGGGAGGTCTAGCTCTAGAACTGACTGCTATTGCACAAGTCATTTTAAAGGCGGTTTAACCATGGACAGGGTTGGGGTGGTTAATATTGATTTGAAAATAATTGTACAATTCTTTTTTATATGATTGGACAATTAAAGTATTGAATTGTATGATATGTAAATCACGTGACAATAAAACTGTTGGGACTAAAAACAAAGTGAACTTGAAACCTCCCATGGATAAGGATTCAGGAGGTGGAATGGCTTTATCTGCTGCATTGCTCTTCTTGGCAGAGCATGTCTAGATACTATATAGATCAACTGCTTCACTCATTGAAAGTACAAACACTTGTCCAGTGTTCCTCCATTGTTATTTCAGTGTAACTTCTCTTTGGGGAAGTGAAGATCATTACCGTTTGGTGAGATTTCTTATTTGGTCTGGTTCAATTGTGTCTTTTATAAGAAATCCACATTTGTAAAACCAAAAACTAAGCTTTGTAGTAGATATGAGATAATATTACCTGTGGTTAAAAGCACAAAGTTTCTGGGTCCAGGATACGTGGATATATATAGCTCAACTGTGCTACCATTAGTGAAGTGAAAAGTATATTAATTTATATATTTTATGCACATGCAATATCTGATACATAGTTTGTGACAATTCTTCTAAATGGCAGGTATCCCTTGTGCTTATGTTGCAATTACTATTATTAATACATGAAAACCTCCCACTCCTCTGGTTCAGACTTAGCTAGCTTTCTAAAAAAACAATCATGTGTTTTTCACACATGCGTGCATGTGTACACACACATGAACACAAAGAGATTATGGGAAAAATAGTTTTTATTGACAAACAATGATGAGTTCAGAGAAGTAAGTAGCAGAACTTCTATTTATTTCCTCCTAAAATTAATTTTCTTAGAATTTTTTACAGGGTTCGTGTATGTTTGTTATATTCTAAGAAAAAAATAGATGAATTAGTAAGTTGGGGGTCTGAGTTAAATATGTATAAGCACATGATGTGATTTTCTGCATTTTATCCTTGTTATGATAAAACATTAAAAATTAAATTCCTAAGCTATCTTAGGGTTATGATTTGCTTTGTTTTTGCCTGATTTAAATAAAACCTCTGCTGAATCAACAACATATGTGTTGTTCAAAAAAACAAAATTCACTTCAAGTTCAAGCAAGCTGATTCTGAATCATAGTGACTCTATAGGGAAGAGTAGAATTGTCCCTTTCATTTCCAAGACTGAAACTTGTTAAGACAGTAGAAGATGTCGTCTAGTTCCTAGGCAGTGGCAGGTGGGCTTGAACTACTGACTTTGCACTCGCCGCCCAGGATGTAGCACACTATGCCACCAGGGTTCCTTACTAATTATTTATTGCCTAAATTCTACAGAATATAATTTGACAACTACTATATGTGACTGGACAGGAGTCCTGGTGGGTAGTGATTACTCATGGGGCTGCAATCCACAGGTCTGCAGTTCAAAACTAGCAGCGGTATGGAGCTTTCTATTCTGTAAACAGTTACAGTCTGGAGAACTCACAGGGGTAGATGTACCCTGTCTTATAGGGTCACTATAAGTCAGCATCGATTCGATGGCAATGATTTTCTTATATGGTTATTTGTGATTGGAGATTCCTCCCACATCAGTTGCTGACTTGCAGAATCTTGCATATCACTCATAATTTATAAATTTGGCTTTGCAAATTAATTTCCTATTGTCATAATGATTTATTTATTTAAATGGTTATAGTATATTAAATCATGAAATATATTTAATTTATTAAAATATATTTAAAATATCAAGCCATCCATAAAGAAATCAAGAATGGCTTTCTAGGAAGATAGAGATGCCAAAGTAAAACCAGAATGAGCTTTACAAATGATCAATTTAATAGGCAATATTTTCTTGTGATACTTTTATTTGTACCTTAAAGATTTACATTCATCTCTTATTGATACATAAAAATTTACATTTACATATAAATGACACCCGATATCCATAATTCATTATGCTAAATTCCTAAAAAAAAAAGAAAAATTTACTTTTAATTTTTTCTCTGGGGAAATAGAATAGTAAGTCCATATATTATTTTAATATATTTAGGTCACTCCTGACACATGTCTTTTGGAACCTGTTAGCCTCAACACAGTTACAAAAGATTCTACAGTTTTGCTTAGAACTTATAATATTTGTGTCCTCACAAAGAACTATCTTGATCATCCTATTTAAATTGATGTAACCATGTTTCTATCACTGCATGCTGTTTGCTTTACGTCAGTTAGCAAAATTTATCATGATACATTTTTAAAAAAATTGTTGCATGTTTCTCCACTAGTCCATAAGCTCTTTGAGGGAAGTCCATTTTGCTTCCTAATGTGTCCTTTGAACACAGTACCATGGCTTGCATGGGGAAGGTTCTTACTGAAGTGTTAAAGAAATGACTGGATGAATGAGTGGTGAATGGCTGCAAGTTTTGAAAATTAGTCATAGTGTAATAATAGCTTTATGTAGCTTTCTTTCAGTCTGCTCTAATTGTATCCTTCTCTCATAAAGATGAAGCCATTTTATATTCTAATGAAATATAACTGTTTAGTCCAGTCCCTGATATTAGTTGGAGGAGGCTGGATGGAAGCCTGTTACCAGGGAAAGTCAAGTACAGCACATCCAAAGCTATCCTTGAAATCCTGAACTTTCAGCAGGAAGACGAAGGCACCTACGAGTGCACCGCAGGCAACCTTCGAGGAAGAAACGTCGCAAGGGGCCAACTCATTTTCTATGGTGAGCTAAGAGGGTTTTTTGTAATGTATGTTAGTTGACAACCTCCTTCATAGCAAATGGTGAAAATCATTAGCATGCTATGGGAAAATGTCAGGAAAAATAGGAAAGAAACATTACTGGCTTAAGATGCTTAATCTAATGATTTGCAGGTATAAATGACCCTCTTGGAAATATGGCTTTGATTTAAGCACAGTCTATACATGCTTTGGTTTATTTCAATTGTCTTCAAAATATCAGCAATGTCATGTGAAAGCCATAAAAGTGTATAACACAAAGTAGTGGAGAATCCAATATATTTCCTATAATACATTCAGCAGCAGCAACTTAATTATAATTCTAAGTAGAATTTACAAATCATGAAAGACATGATTTGGAAGTGCAGTACTGAAACAGATTAGAAGTATTTGTTCTGTATTTCAGCATTTTCTGTCTATATGTATATAATAGAAATGTTTGTTGCAATTATCAGAATGCCTAATAGATTTATAACAGATGAAGAAAGCATTCATTAGCTAAATGCTATCTTTATGTCTTTTTCATACAGGCAAAAATGTGCAATTGCTTAAGATGTTCATATAAACAAGGGATTTTAAAACATTCATGGAAACATGCCATTATATTTTAACTTCATTTTTCAAAAACATTTATGCACATGTATACACATAAATGAGAAGCTTTGTACCCAAATTATAAAAGTGATGGTGTTTTTAAAATATTTTAAATGTATGGAATATTATAAAAGCTGTAAGAGTCCAAATCAAATTACTTATATTTATATATATTAAATTATTAGTTGAAATAAATAGCTGCAATAGACAACACTTAATAGAGACCTTCTGCCCAATATTTATATAAGAGTAAAAATACTTTTCTATGTTATACTTTCCATGTTACATACTTTTAATCAATAATAAATCTATTATAGGAAAAAATGAAATCACAAGAAAAATGTGAGGTGGTCTAATTACCTAATAGCAATGCTGAAAGTGCTTTCGAGAAAATACATTGAGTGTTATTTTCCATTTCCTTTCGAATTTCCAATTTTGGTCTGGAATGAACACTAGTATTTTATTTAGAGAACAGTATTTCCTTCTGATTATTCCCCTGCAGTTTTATCAAGGCTAAACAAGAAAAAAAGTCTTTCAACAGCACCTGCAGTTGGTTTGTTTGTTGTTGGTTTTGGAATCTATGATTCATGTAAATAAAATAGTAGGCAAATATTGGAAAGTTTTAGTAGAAGCAAGATAATAAATACCTTAGTAAATTTTTAAGAATACTTTACATTTTTATATTCAAGATAGAGAATTGTAGCCAAAAATTAATCATATAACTATGAACCTGAAATTAATAATAATGTACTTTTTCCTATCGTGATATATCTACCATTTATATATAGTTTAACAAATAACAAATCAATTTCTTAGAATAATTTTAAGAGGTAGGAACATTTCCTTGAAATGTTAAGAAACTTCCAAGTTAATTCTTGTCAGATCCAAAATATGAATCTTGAAAAATTATGGAACTCTTCTTTCTGCCCTTCCTAGCTCTTTTACATAGCAACCAAGTTCATTCATAATATATTTTACTACAACTAAATTAGCTCCTTAGCAGGTCCAAACTGTCCTTGTTGGAGCCAATGAATAATTGTCAATAAGCTATTGTTATGCTCTTTGAGCACAAATGAAAGCACATATTGAAGGACCTCAGAAAGCACAGATAATGTCATTCAATTCATTGAAAAGTAAGTAATTCCTGAGAAATTTGAGAAAATAATGTTTCCACTTCATTTTTATGCTTGTTATAATTTAAAGTAAGAAAGATTTCTTATTTTTGCTATAGATTGCATTTTTATAACCTCTCAAAGGAATCTCCGAAGTGCTGTGTCTTTGTTAGTCGCCATGGAGTCTGCTCGAGCTCCTCAGCACTCTGGACAGCTACAGGAGGACCCTGAATAAGCTTACAGTTACAGAAGCCAGGCCATGCTCAGAGGAAAGGAGGACTCTCCCCACCCAATTAAGCAACAGGGTGTAATTGTCAAAACAGAGTCCATATGCATGTTTATCACTAAGCTGTTTGTTCCATGCATTTTCTGTTCTGTTGAAGATCGCACTAAAACAAATATAAGCCTCCAAAGACTATATGCATTATAAATACGTTTGAAAATTGCATGTTATAAATCATTACAATTATTGCATTAATCAGCAAGTGAGGTTATCTAAATCCTACACTAAAATCTGTAAATAAGGAAAATGTATTAATAATGCCCACACTCATGATTCAATTTTATTTAATACACTCACTTCCTCTTAGTCTTGCCCTGGTTTTTCTTTTGAGTCTATGGTAGGCATGTTTTGTGACTGGAGCCTGGCCTGATCTCTTAGTTTTATCAATCAGATGCATCTTAATTCCATTTTCTGAAAGAAAAGTTACCAGACTACCTTCTATTATACTGAAGTTAAGTGTTACAATGTAAAAATCCCGGAAGACAGATTTAAGTTCTATTATGAACAATTTCTAATTACCTTGGTCTCACTTTTTATGCCCACTACTGCTATTTCATAAATCCAGCACTATCCTGGGTAAGTGTGCTTTTAGGAGCCTTGCCCCAGGGTCCACTATGTCCACACTGGTTTTTGCTACTGGTCTTCTTTGCTCCTTACAGCACTTATATACACATATCTCAGACCAACTGAGTCACAGATGCAACCATTTAGCAAAACATCAGTACAAAGCATGCGCCACCTGGTGGCACTACCCTTGAATAATTATGAGTCATTGAAGGTTTCCTCTGTCTTGAAGTTCATAGGTGTCCACAGGATCGGGTAACAGGCATCAGAAGACTCCAAACAAACAAACCACATTGTTGAAAACAAGGGGAGTGGGAGAAGAAACCCCAAACTCATCTGTAGACAGTGGGACATCCCTTCACAGAAGTGTCACAAGGAAGGGATGGGTCAACCAGGGCACAATACAGTACCAGTTCCTCTGGTTCTTTGAGGCTTCCTCACCACCCACTATCATGACTCCAGTCCTGTCTTTCACTGCAATCTAGACCAGAGCATGCACACAGGTACAGGTAAGAGATGAGAGCTCATGACACAGGAAATCCAGCAATAGGAATGGGAATAGCAATATAAGTAGGGTAGGGAGAAGGTAGGGTAAGGAGGGGAGGAAGGGGGAACAGATCACAATGATTGACACATAACTACACACACACACACCCCACCACCACCACCACAGTGGGACAACAACAGAAACCATGGGGGAAGGGAGACAGCAGTTGATGTAAGATAAGAATATAATAATAATTTATAATTTATAAAGGGGCTACCAGGGGGAGGAAGAGTTGCTGATACCAAGGTCTCAAAAGAAAGTAAATATTGAGAAAATAATAATAGGTACATATGTACAAATATGCTTGATACAATTGGTATATGGAATGTTATAAGAGCTGTAAGAACCCCCAATAAAATTATCTTTCAATAAAAATATTTTTAGAGAAAAAAATGTCTTAGAGATTCATTAAGAATGGAGAACCAGTGCCCATGTTAGTGGCGAGCACAAGAATGCATCCTTTCAATGATTTCATTTCTCCCTTTCAACAATCTATTTTCCTGACACCTTTCCCACAACACTGTCATGTAGACATCTTGAACAAGGTATTTTACTTTGACACTACTATTAAGGTTCAACTTTGGGGTTTTATATTTTATAACTGTGCTGTGTTGCACTGAGCTACTCTAAAAATATGAGCCATGAAGAACTACATGAAGAATTAATTATAGTTAAAAATTTGAATACACTGTATTAGTCTGTAGCTACTAGCCTGTAATAACCTGAGATCCCAGAAAAAAGATTCAACTACTCTAAAACCCAGAGAAAGAGCTAAATAAGTGGGAGGGAATATCCAGGTAATTTACTGTCATATTTATAGAATAACATCATTTTGAAACAGTTAATTTATATCCCACCTGTTTCTACAAATTATAGTAACACTTTGCATCTAATGAGCATTGTTTTACATCAGTTATACCATTTGTTTTGTTTTGCCTCAGTACCATGTAGAGCTTTCTCAGGTTAAAATGACACACCCAAGATTACAGTTATGTACTAAGCCTGCATGCAACTATACAAGCTATGATGTATTGCCAAAAATTTTAGGTTGGAAATATATTTAATTGGATTATTATCCTGCAAAAAT
Source organism: Tenrec ecaudatus (assembly GCF_050624435.1). Classification (NCBI taxonomy): domain Eukaryota; kingdom Metazoa; phylum Chordata; class Mammalia; order Afrosoricida; family Tenrecidae; genus Tenrec; species Tenrec ecaudatus. Next base: position 122,382,653 of record NC_134534.1, on the reverse strand, counting down.
GTGAAGGAATTAATAGTTGTTCTTTGCTTCAAACTTTTGAGTTGCTATCATGTCCAATATCGGTATATAAAATTATAGATGATTCTGACCAAATATAATCTGAATTTTTGTCCACAGGAGGTGCAGACTTAGAATACATATTTGAGCTATTTACTGTTTCACATGGAATTATTCTCTGGACCTTTTTGAATTTTGACTTTTTTCCACAATTTCCAAGTTCTCATACCAGTGCAACATTTAAATGTATACTTGAGCCAAATGCCCACTCATGTTTGCAATAGGATTTCAGTTTTCTGAATTGAAGCTCTTGCCTCCCCTACCCCCTCAAATCATGGTGTGTAGTGTAACTGGTCACAGTCAGCCTTGCCCTCGTCATTTCTATATATCTTTGCTTATAGTGTTATATCTTAGATACTGACTTGCCAAAATGGTTTCCCTTGCTTTTTTAAAACAGCCCCTCCAGAATGGGAACAAAAAATCCAAAATACCTATTTGTCTTTATATGACAGTTTATTTTGGGAATGCAAAGCTAGTGGAAAGCCGAAACCGTCCTACACCTGGTTAAAGAATGGCGAGTACCTCAACCTAGAGGTAAGCAATCATATTAGTATTAAAAATTCACCTGCTCAGCAAGGCAAATTTTGTTATTTAAGGTAGCAACTGCCTCGTATACTAAGCAATGCACTCTCCGCTGTCTTGCTGTTGTTAGGTGCCCTTGAGTCCACTCTGTCTGGCAGTGGCTCTATGGACAACAGAGCACAACCCTACCCACCCCTGTGGCATCCTCACAAGTGTTCTTGTGTTGAGCCCATTGTTGCAGCCACTGTGGCTCTCTTTTGCTGAGCGTCTTCCTCTTTATGCTGCCCCGTTACTTTACCAAACACAGTGTCCTGGTGCCAGGACTGGTCTCTCCTGACCACATGTACACAACATGTGAAATGAAGTCTCTCTAGCCTTGACTATAAAGAGCATTCTGGCTGTATTTCTTTCCAGACTGGTTGTGTTTGTTCTTTTGGAAGCCTATGGTACTTCCAACATTCTTCACCAGGACCACAATTCAAAGGCATTGATTGTCCTTTGATCTTCTTTATTAAGCGCCCAATTTTCACATGCATAGAAAGGGATTGAAAATACCAGACCTGAATCAGGCCCACCTTAGTCGTCGAGTAAAATCCTTGATTTTTCAAAACCTTGAAGAGGTCTTGTGCAGCACATTCACTCGATACATTCATTTGATCCCTTGACTTCTGCTTCCATGAGCATTCATGGTGGATCCAAGCAAGAAGAAACGCTAGACAACTGTGCCCTTGTCTCTGTTATCACGATGGTATGTACTGGTCCAGTTGTGAGGACAGTGGCCAATCAGGAGTGCAGTGGGTTACAGGGTCACCTGCTAACTATAAGGTCAAAAGTTTAAAGCCATCAGCTGCTTCTTGCGATAAAGATGAGGCTCTCGATTTATGTTAAGAATTATAGCCTCAGAAACCTATAGGAACTTTTCTATTCTCTCTCTCTCTCTCTCTCTCTCTCTCTCTTAGGGTCACTGAGTATATATATGCTAATTAATTTACTTTTAAACAAATACACAAAGCATTTATTAATATTATTCCTATGTTTGAGTTAAAAGAAAGCTAAATATAAAGCGAACATATAACTTGAAAAATGTGATTCTGGATCCAGTTGCTGATGAGAGATGAGCATTGAAATATCATCATTATCATGGTAACTAAAACAAAACATGTTGTGTTGAAAGTGCCTTACAGCAGTCAACCTCATGCTGCTATTGTTAGGTGGCGCTATATCAGTTCTAACAGCAGAACATCATAACGGATATTTATCAAGCCTTCATATGAACCAAGTACAGTGTTAAATATTTTCTCACGGATTAGCTTATTTTATTCTAATGGCAACTTTATGATATAGTATTAGTATTCCTTTATATAAATTAACAAAGTAAACTACATTCAAGATACCCACAAGCACACAGCCCTCAGGAAATGTTAGAACGAGAATTCTACACTTGGTTCGTCTGTCTCTAAGTCATAAGATAACAATTACTACCCACTACCTGCTGGCTTGTATGGACCTTAAGACTGTCTCTCAACCCAATGGAAAGCAGAGAGCTGTGGAATTATTGGTGTTTTAATATAAAGCAGATGTTTCCTATACTATCCAGAAAATGAGACCGTTTTTTTCTCCTTATAAAACTACCCACACAGGTGTGAAAATTCTCCACTTGCTTTGCACTTATGGACACCACCAGTGAGACAAAGAGCATCTGTGATTGGAAACTAAAGTAACACTGCCCCTGTTTCAACAGTAGTCAAGATTTCCCCCTGCCTGTCTTTTGCATGTGAAATTCTGTTGCTCCAGCCTACATTCGTTCATTGGAGAGGACTTTACCAGCTAACTGAAAATACTTAGTTTTAAGTTGTATTTGCATCGTGAAGCTTCTATGTTGTTGTTGCTGCTGTTAGATGCCGTCAGGCAGTTCCAAGCATAGCGACCCTGTGCACCACAGAATGAACATCGCCTGGTCTTCAGCCATCCTCACAGTTGGTCCTATACCTGAGCCCATTGTTGCAGCCACTGTGTCCACCCATCTCCTGGAGGGACTTCTTTTTCACTTCCCCAATACTTTACTAAGCACGGTGGCCTTCTCCGGGGACTGGTGTCTCCTAACAATGTGTCCAAAGTAAGTAAGATGAAGCTTTGCCATCCTTGCCTCCAGGGAGTACTCTGGCCACGCTTACTCCTCTTAGCCGTCTGTGGTACATCCTGTATTCTTCGCCAGGACCACAATCCTAATGCATCGATTCTTCTTGGGTCTTCCTTACACAATGTACAACTTTCCCATGGATATGAGGCATTGGAAAACACCATGGCTTGGGCCAGGTACACCTTTGTCCTCAAAGTAACACCCTTGCTTTTCAATACTTTAGAGAGGACTAATTTAGTAGATTTCTTTAAAGCACCCTGTCTTGAGCATTGATCGGAGATCCAAGCCAGATGAAATTCTAGACAACTGTCACCTTTTCTTTACTTATCATGATGTTATTTATTGGCCCACTTGTGAGGATTCGGGTCTTCTTTTCATTGAGTCTTAATCTGCACTAAAGACTGCAATCCTTGATCTTTATCAGCAAGCTATTGTATATGACCCCTCATAGTTTTATTTTTAGTCCAAAAAGGAACTCTCTATCAGAATTTGACTGTGTTTAGTAGGATGCAAAAGGAAGGATTTAGTTCCCTAACTTCTGACTCAATTTGAGAATTATTAAATCATCAGATTTAAGTTCTTTTGAGATCTACATATGGAGTGTCAAGGTAATATTGTGATCCTATTATAAATGTCTGATACTAGTCAATCAGCCATGTTTTCTGGAATAATTAGAATGGTGAGTGTTCCAAATTATTTTTCATGAAATATCATAGACTGTCTGTTATGCTGGGTTGTCTAGAGAAATAAAACCAGTGACACTCATATTTGTTTAAGAATGAACTTTATGTCAACAAGTAATTTTATATCAAGAAGGTATTCCAGACAAGTCCTATACAAGACCATGGGTAATGCTAGCCTGAGCCCACTTCAGATTCATGGAGCTGTAATGAAGACATGGAAAGGTGCAGAAGGAGGCAGGGATATCACAGGCTAGTGGATATGCAGTCAGTTGGAGTCAAGGTTAGTGGAACATGGCAGAGTGCCAGCAGTTCCCAGATTGGCTCCCAGGGTCAACAGGCCACGTGATGCTCCTCCTGGAGGCAGATGGAGTCCTAGCAAGCAGGATGGCAAAGAAGCAGAGACAGAGCAGTGCTTGCTGTCTCTTAAAGAAAATGTCACATATAACCTCCTTCCTGGGAGACTTACAACAGAAAAGCTGGTCACGGGAGACATGGGTCAGTGTAAGACATGAAAAGATAATAATAAATTATCAAGGATTCATGAGGGAGAGAGGGTAATAAAAAATGAGGAGCTGATACCAAGGGCTCAAGTACAAAGAAAATGTTTTGAAAATGGTGATGTTAACAAATGTACAAATGTGCTTGACACAATGGATGGATAGATGGATTGTGATAAGAGTTGTACGAGCCCCCAATAAAATGATTTCAGAAAGAGAAAAGAAATTGTCACACCCCAAGCAGACATCATCAGTCTGTGACATAATTGATAGGTTGGACTCCACCCCTGCACTTTCACAGCGGCTCGGGTTGACATGACATCTAACTGCCATAAACAGTAGCCATGTTCCCTGCACAAAGAATGCCAGTTTCCAGAGAAATCAGAGGCCATGAGGTAGACTAACTGTTTAAAATGTACTTTTTCATCTTTTAGAGCTCGAATAACTACTTAGAAACTTGTATTATTTTAGGCTCTTTTGGAACACATCATTTCTTATACACAGAAGGTTTGAATGCTATAGATATACAGAGATTTTAAAATGTATTTTGTGTAATATCACAGAATTGCTCTAGCTACCTCAAAGGTGAGTTTTTTTACCTAGGTTAGCATAATAGCATATTTTCATGCTTTTTTCACCTTTTTTAGGAAAGAATTCAAATAGAAAATGGCACATTAATCATAACAATGCTAAACGTGTCAGATTCTGGCGTCTACCAATGTGCCGCAGAAAACAAATATCAGATCATTTATCAAAATGCAGAATTAAAAGTATTAGGTAAGTCATTAATTTATAATCAGAAAATTCAAAATGGCATTTTAGCAAGGTATAAATATACAAATCTGAGTCCCATTTTTTGTAAATTGGAAATTTATTTCCTTTGCAATAAAAATGTCTAAATTATCTTATTGCAAGATGCTAGTTCCTGTCAAATTTGTTCTTATTCATGCAGTCGTTATGCATCATAGAATGAACTGTGGCCTGATCGTGGTTGCTGGCATATTTGAGTCCGTTATTGTGACTATGGCATGGGTTTTCTCATTGAGGGTTCCCTTTGTTTTCTCTAATGCTCTACTTTTATCAAACACGTAGTTTTTTCCCCCAAATGATTGATCTTTCCTGATGACATGTCTAAAATAAGTGAGTCAAAGTTTGACCATCCTAAGTTCTAAGACTAACACTGGTTACAATTCTAAGATTAGCTTGCAATGTTTAATTGTTATTCTTAGTTTCTACAGTATAATTGATGTATAATTCCCCTGTTATACAATTTTAGGGTTCAATCAAATTAAAAGGAGTTGCACAATCATTACCCAAATCAATTTTAGGACATTTTCTTCTTTCCTGTGTCCATTGTTGTTAGCTTCCCAATTCCCCTTATGCCCCTCCACAAACCAAACCCGCTGACCCTCAGGGAATTCAAAGTCCTAGCAACCCTGGAGGAAAGGTTGGGAAAGCCCTTGTGAAGTGCTGGTGCTGTTAACTCTTTAGGGAGTACAAAGTCCTGTCTTCCTCCCGCAGCAGAGTTTTTGATGGTTTTGAACTGTCAACCGTGTAGATCGAAACCCAACACAGAACCGCTACACCACTAGAGCTCCTTCTCCATGCTCCCATGAAAACTATTTTTTTTAATGTTTTACTCCCCAAAAAATCGCTTACATAGTCATCCAGACTACCAGGTCTGCTGGAAAAATAAGTTCCTGCAGTGGAAGGTGAAAAGAAAAAAACATTTCAGAAATGATGTTGTGAGACAGCTAATTAGTAGGGTCTCCCACAATCCATGAGCCCTGGTGATTAGTGGTAATGCTTGGTTGGCAGTTTGAAACCACCAGCAGCTCCCCAGGAGAGAGGCTGGAGATTTTTCTCTTGCAAATAGCTGCAGTCTCTGAAACTCACAGGTCAATTAGATGGCAGTGAGGTTTGTTTTGTTTTCCATAATAAATGACCCATAGAAAAAAATCTTTCAACAAGGGTATAAAGGAAAAAGAAATGAAAATAAAGAAGCAATAAAACAAAATGATTTTATAGTTTGACTATTAGCATTCATTATTAGTTCATTCTTTCATCACTATTTGTTGAAAACCTACTATGTACCAAGCAATAAAATGCAATTATCATGCATATTATAGTTCTTATTTTCTTAGAGCTTTTTATTTCACTGAAAAAAGCCACAGAATTTTAAATATGATAATATCATCAAGTTACTTAGTAGGGGTTGTCAGAGCACCCAACAAATTAAACATAACCAAACGTGAGAACATTCCTTCTAGCTGCGATCAGAAGAATGCGCGTACATGTTCAGGTGATGGACAGAAAAACTTAGACAGAAAGTGAGCATTTGGTATTGGACAGAGATGAAATGGAAAAGACAAATGCATGCAGCTGATAATTTCATAACTTTCAAACCATGGTATTTTTTTAAATATCAGTTTAGTGTAGACAAAGCTGAATTTGAAAAAGCTTCTGTGTATATGTGTGTATGCATGTGTGTGTATGCGTGCATACATGTGTGCGTGCATACATACGTGTGTTTTGTGAAAGTTTTTTTATTTTCTATTCCTACTCCAACTCTGTCTGCTTCTGCAGAAGGCAGTCCATTCATATGTTGCTATCTAAATCCATTGAACAAGGGAATCTGAATCAGTGATACATTTCTCATTTATTCCTGTGGCATTTTATCGCCCTGATGTATATTCATGTTTATCATCATTACCATTCTCTTAGCTGGAATAGAGTATAGAATTTACCTAATGAGGGTTAAAACTTAACTCTCTTTCTTTTACAAAGAAATCTTCCCCCACTTTTATAATAAATTAGGTTGTTTTTCTAATTTGCTTCTCAGGCACCATTATGTTCTTTTAAAAAATATGATAACCACCAATAACCACATAAAATAAGATTATATTTAATGAGAACACACTTCCTACCAGGTACTGTGGTCACGCTTTATAATGGTATCTCATTGAAACCCCACATTAACCTTCTGGATAATATCTATTGTCATTTTCATTTTAGAAATGAAAGCAGAGGTCCAAAATATTATGTTGGTAATTGGTCCCAGACCTCCTTGGGTGAAGTAGCTTGAAAAATAATTCTGTATACAAATAGATCATATTAGTATGAAAAGTTACCTTTGGTTCACAAAGTATTAATTATGTGGATAATTTGACAATATTTTTTATTTTGCTTTTAGCTTCAGCTCCCAGTTTCTCCAAAAATCCTATTAAAAGAAATTCAGTTGCTCAGGTTGGTGGGGATGTTGCTATTGAATGCAAGCCCACGGCCTTCCCCAAGGCAGTGATCTCTTGGAAAAGAGGACTGGAAAGCTTGAGACAAAGTAAAAGGTAACTCAATCTTAATATTGTTTAATTTTTAAAAATAATTCACAACACATTGTTTTTCAGAATTTCAAATTTATGTCTTCCAAAAGTTTCTCCCTTATGATAAACTTTCAACTGAATATCCAGAAATCACAAACTGTTTTTCAATGAGAATAAAAATAAAAGGATCATACATAGCTAAGAACTGACTGTGTGATTTGCCTATATTATTATCAGTGCATGCACTTGTAATACAGGTATTTATAAAACTCCTTTAAGATCGTTTTATATATTCAGCTTGAAGGCTTTTTCCCGATGTAGCCTGCTGAGAAATCAGTGAGAAGAACATTACACAATGGGGAGAGATGTTTGCATGCACACACCTGGTGTTGTGGTTTTTAAATAGTCACACAGGTGTTCGCCCCATGACAAAATGAATTCACCACATGAAAAAAATGTAGCGTGGTTCCCGTAGAGAAAGCAGAGAGGTTTCCTTGCAGTTGAAAACTCCTGCATCAGCACTGGTGTGCTTTCTTGGAGAGTTTGGCAGAACAAATTAGGAATTTTGGGGTTCCCCCCCACTCAACTTAGACTGCATTTCATTCCATTGTGCTGTGTACCCATGCAATGTGTACATGCAGTGATGACAAGATCATGGTGAGCTCTATCTAAATGAGTCACTACATGATCAGCTTCACACTGAGGTTTTGCCATGCAGGAGGTTTTTCCATGCATGATAAAAATGGCTCCTTTAGCAAAATGCAATGTGCACCTTTCAAATAACATATTGCGAGCTTATGTACATATTGACCTAGACAGGAAAAATGAGGAATGAGGAAAACACGGGAGTGAAAAGATCACTAAAAAGTTGGAAAGTGGCTTTGAAAGAAAGTCCCGTGAAGTCCTAGACCATGAGCACACACCTAAACGGACTTTCACATCTCAGGTGACAGTTGAATGTGGTTTTTGGTAGGAAGGGAGGTGATCTTGTTATTCTTCCAGGATTTCAGGAAATTCTAGAAATTCTGAATTTAGCATTAAGTTTCCCAAGCCTGAAAGAGTGTCCATAGGCTGGATGCAGAGACATCGTTTTGTCAGTTCTAATTCCATAGTAGCACCAATGAGCAAAGAAGAGAGAGAAAGTAGTAATAGCAGTAACAATCAGGGCACTCTGTTGATGGTATACAGCAGTGGTTCTCAACCTTCCTCACGCCGCCACCCCTTAATACAGTCCCTCATGTTGTGGTGACCACCAACCATAAAATTATTTTCGTTGCTACTTCATCATTGTAATTTTGTTACGGTTGTGAATCGCCATGTAAATATCTGATATGCAGGATGTATTTTCATTGTTTCAAATTGAACATAATTAAAGCTTAGTGATTAATCACAAAACAATATGTAATTATATATTGTAAAATATTTATTTCTATTTACAAATAAATGAAATTTTGTCTTGAAGCATGATGTAGTATGGGTAACAGTCTTCACGCCTGGTCCTTGCATGTGGGTATAGTATCTCCATGTGGACAGACCCGCCTGGAGACTGATAGAGGAGCCGTGTCTCAGTTCCTAAGACTATTAGAAATGTGTGTTTTCCAATGGTCTTAGGCGATCCCTGTGAAAGAGTCATTCCACGCCCCCAAAGGGGTCGCGACCCACAGGTTGAGAAACACTGCTCTAAGGCATCTAGGGCACTGCATATTTATGGCCTGTATACTCTTGGCTCAAAGCTGATCTCCAGGAGTGGGTTCAATCCCAACTGTGAAGACTGTATAAGGACAGACTTGGGGCTTTCCCCACCCTCTAAGAGACCAGCAAGTCAGATCTTTTTTTTTTTAATAATTTTGAATCTGGAACTTTTGATAGGACTTGAGCACAAAATGTCTCAGAATCTAGACTCCTAAAGGCAAGTTAACAACAAAAAGAAAAGTGAGTCCCAACTCACAGAACTGCACAGGGCATAGCAGAACTGCACCGTGGCGTTTTTCCAAGGTTGTGATCCCCTATATCTGTTACATCTGTCTCCTGAAAACTAGATGTGGATGTGAACAGACACCCTTTCATAAATTAGCAACCAAATTCTTAACCACGAGCTGCCTGGGCTCCAAATGGAAGGTTAGGGCCTCACAAACAGAAGGGGACAATCACAGAGACCCTTACCATCTCCAACCAGGCAAAACATCAGCAAGATTGAAGTCACAGACAATCTCCACATACGGGGGTCAAAACCATCCCACCAGAGGTAAATGGGCCAGGTGGCCTGGTACACACTCTCCACTCTAATGGACAGTGTTTCAATAGTACTGGGAAAGAATCAGACACAGGCTTCAATATGGAGGGCTTTGCATGGCAGCCATTTAGATTCCATGTAGGAGACTCAAAGAGGCAATGGACGCTTCTACACCTCAAGGTAACTTTTATACTAATCTACAGGATGAAGTTGAATCATGAAGCTCAGTTAAGAGTTGATATTACAGCCTTGCTAGGGCAAGAAAAATATCAGCTCTAAGGTGTTAAAAAAAAAAAGTAATACAGAAAGGTAACATGGCACACATGAAGAAAATAAATGATAGCATCTGATCAGTGAGTAGTTATCAGACATAGAAAAATACTGTTAAATACTGGTGATTAGCAACTACAATTTATCAAGTCCTTGATAAGCTCGTGTGTGTGTGTGTGGATGTGTGTGTGTCTTTTGTCTCAGAAACACCAGATGAGGTAGATTCTACTTTATCCTGTAAATCAAGGGAAACAGACCATCTACCGATGTAAAAATTGCAGCTGCCCTTCCCTGGCCAGTTCAGACGTCAGCTGCTCCACATAGTGTGCCCTCTCTCCCCCACATATGCAGGTTTTATTGTCTCCCTAATCCCCGCTCACCTAGATCAGCAGGCACTGGTCCGTTCCCTAATTCTCAGGCCCAATCATACAGTGAACTGACTCACAAACTACAGAAAAAGAACTGGCTTTAAGTAAACACATAGGATGATGTCCAGGAAGGGTCTTGCTACAGAGCTTCCCTGCCTCCAAGGGAGAGGGAGGTACCCACCCTCCAGAGAGGTATTTGCTTTCACTTCTCAGTAAACTCAGCTGAACCTTAGGGTTCAGGGCTCTGGGCCTCTCCACGTGGTCATCACAGATTACCTCATCTCTCCTGAGGCTGAGTCAGCAGCCAGTCCCAGGTGGTCCCTCTTAGTTGGGTCAGCTACCATGCAGTAGCCTTATGTGTGCTCGGGCTCTCAGGAACTAGGATTATAAGCCAGCTTCTTTACTACAAGAGGTCCCATATCTCATAGCTCCCTTTTCAGACACAGAAGCTAAGATTTAGGAAAGTTTAATAATTTGCCTAAATTCATAAGTGAGCAGAGCTGGAATATGAATCAAAGATGTCTTCCCCAACAGCCTATTCTTTACCATGACAGTACATCATCTGAAGGTTTTCTGTTAATCAGAGAAAAATCATCAAAGTAGCAAATTAAGTCAAATCAAACTCATTGCTATGGAATCTATTCTGACTCCTCTGGGCTGGGTAGAACTGCCCTTCTGGGTTTCCATGACTGTAACTGTTTGCGAGAGTCGAGTCGAGTGTTCTCATTGTTGCCTCTGCTGTCTTAGTCTCTGCAGACTAATTGCAGGTACATAGGAGACGTGCAAGAGAGACCTTATTCTGGAGCATCTCTCTTTTTCCATCCTCCTGCCTGCCAACAGCTGTTTCTAAAAACCCGGACTGAAGATTTCCCACAGCAAGAATTCCATTGAGTCTATCTTTATATGTCTGTCTTGGCAAAGTTCTACAAAAATTTGTGGTACGAATGAATGTGTTACATAGGATGAAATTGCAAGGCGTTACCAGCTTTAGAGAAAGGTAGTTTCTTTGGGAAATGCCAGCAGGCACAAAAACAGATGCTTCAGAGCTCAATTGAAAAGGAAGGTGAAAGGAAACCCGTTGCTCTGGCCCAAGTGTAGCCCCTTCCTCTGTGTAGCTTGTCTAGAAGAGTTCTACAAATACCCCCAGCAGATTTGGATACTGCTTTGTAGTGTTTCTTCTTTGTTTCCTAAAATCTAATCAAGGTCTGAATGCACTGCTATTGAGCAAGTAAGCTCAAAGGTCCCAAGGTATCCAATAATGCATCATCCTAAAGGTCTGGAAAGATTGACTAGCTCTGCTTCATTCACTAAAGTGACTCCCCAAGTTCCAACTCTAAAGGACAAGAATGGCTATATGCCTTAAATAGCCCCAAACACAGAATCTGTGTGGCGGAGAGGGGAAAGGAATGCAATGTGAGTAAAAGTGAGAAATTGAAAGCAGTTTTAAAGCATAAGAGAGCCTGTCTTTTAAAACAACTGTGTTATAGTCAATACCTGCACTGTCATGACAGCCTGAGAACAAAGAGAAGAGACACTTAAATAAAGCAAGCACAACCGTGAGTCCCCAACATCAGGGAGCTGAAGAAATCAACAGAGCATGGATGAGAAGGAGAAGCAGAACAAAGAAAACAGGAGTCTGTGACTCACCAATGCCCTGCCTGCCAACACACAGTAAAGTGGCCGCCTGGAAGAGCTTGGAAGCACAGCCTGAAATGAGGAAGCTCAGCAAGACAACTGCAGGGAGAGCACAGATGGTGTCAGAGATTCTGAGCAAACACCCCAGAAAGAAATAACAAGTGTGCAGGGTATGACCAGGAATGGGCCACACACGATGAGGGGGAGCTAGGGAGTGTAAGAGCTTTAAAACCGGAGAAGCTCAGGGGAGTAGCTCGGAAACAGCAAGCTACGCGATAATCCATTGAGCTGTAGAGAAAGACAGAGGGTAAACATGAAGTGAACATTTTCAGAGGAGTAAAGGCAGGAAACGAAGGATAAGTGAGCATTTTATCCTCTCTGGTGAATACAAAAAGGGAGGGAGACAGAGACTGGGCTGTTATCTGCAAGGCCAGCAGTTCAAATCCAGAAGCTCATCTGCTACAGCAAACTTAGGCTCTCTGCTCCTTAAATATTTAGTGTCTGAAGCCCACAGAGGCAGGTTTACTCTGCAGTCAGAATTGACTCTATGCAGTGAGCTTGGATTTTTTAGTTTACAGAGACGATGTGTTGGAGGCACTTGACCATCTATACAGGAGGCAGCCACAGTGAACCCACAAACTGACCATCAGAACCTTTCCTGAAAACTGCCCTTATGTAGACAGGGATCTTTTCTTGTCCTTGGAGACTCCTCTTTGCTTCCTCTCCTTCCCAGGTGCACATACCTTCATCATGAATGTGTGTCCTGGGGCAAAGAATGAATGAGCCACGGTGATAGAGCTTGACCATGTCCACTTCTGCCTTGAGCTACAGTGGCTCACACTAATGGTCATAAGCCTGGTCACAGGCAGTGCCTCACCCCGAGGGGCAGACCTTCAGTGAAAACCCAAATAGACCTAGCTTTACTCTTCACTGTGCACATGCAGATCTCTGACCCTTCCTTAGCCCACTCAATGACCTATCACAACTGATTAGGAAGGTATGCCAGGTCCAGTCAACAACCTGCTCATACTCTGGGCTGAGTAAGACTCAATGTCCTTCCCAGGTGACCACACCTTACTGAATTGGACTCTGTTGCTCCCCGGTATCAGCACTGTTATGATTGTGTGGGTCTCTCCTGACCACCCCTCTCTGAGCCTAGCTTGTGCTTTAGAAACGACACAAAATGAACACACTTTCCCTGAAGAATTTTAAAATACCTTGCTCATATGACACCAGGTGTCACAGATCCGAGAAAGGAATTTTTCACACGCCATCAAGCAATTCTCTTAAGAGAGAAGTGTGCACCTAATGACAGAGAAGTACAATGTATGTGATCTACCATAGTCAGGGTGAGGGGAAAGAAAACCTGATCAAGCTAGAGCCCAAGCAGACACATTGATCAGATAACTGCCAGTAAGGCACAGAATACTATCATAAAACAACCATTGCATGCTCTACACAATTGATGCATGTATGGATTGGGATATGAGTTGTATGAACCCCAATAAAATGACTGAAAAAGAAGATTGACAACAAAACAAAACAAAAAACCCCAACATAATCTAAAAGCAGAACTCAGTAAGACAAACAGTAGAAAAAGAAAGTGAACTAGCTCATATACATCAAAAACAGAAAAACAAAACAAATAAAAATAGACATAAAACCACTAATAACTATATATTATGATCTCAATATCATCATTGCTATCCTTTCCCCGCCTTTCCTCCTCTCTCCCTTTACCTACCCTCCTGGAACCACTACTCCCATTACTATTTCTGAGAGGATTTGTCTACCCTGAGTTACATATATTAAAAGTTCTTGTCTGTGCTGCTGTATGCTTGTAGTCCAGTGAGATTTGTGAGGTAATATTGAGATCATAATAGTGCGGGGAGGAAGGATAGAACTAGAGGTTTGTTGTGTGTTGTGATGGTATTAAACTGCCCCCTGGATGTATTTTCTCTTCCATGCAGCCCCTCTGGGCAGGAATGTCCAATATCTATTGATGGGTTCTGGGTCTCTACTGTGACCCCTCTCCATTCCATCAATGAGATTGTTTATTTTTGAACTTCTGATGCCTGTACCCTTCAATACCTCATGATCACACAGGCTGGTGTGTTTCTTCCATGTGGGCTTTGTTGATACCTTTTATATGGCCGCTTGTTTGCTTCGGACCTTTAAAACCCCAAACACTATATCTTTTTCTTTTCTTTTAATATTGGATCCACTGATTTAATGGAGCAGATTTTTTTTAATAAATCTTTTTATTGGGACTCTTACAGCTCTTATAATAATGAATACATCAATTACATCAAACACATTTGTACATAGGTTGCCATAGTCATTTTCAAAACATTTTCTTTCTACTTGAACCCTTGGTATCAGCCCCTCTTTTTGCCCTCCATCCTGACACTATATCTTTTAATAGCTGGGCACTATTTGCTTTCTTCAATACATATGCTTATATACCCATTTGTCTTCAGAGATAGTGTCTATTAGATAGTGGGTATTAGTCCATGCCACATTTTTAGTGCCAAATGATTAGTGCCACATTATTCTGTGTTGAGGGAAAACATAAGTAGTGGCCCAGAATCCATCCACTATCTCAATGTATTGCCATATAAATATATATACATAGACCAATATCCCTATTATATGCATTAATATATTTACATATGTACACATCTATGTTTATACCTTTATAAATGGCTTTGCTTTCTAGTTCTTTCCTCTGTTTACTTTTACCTTCCTCCTGTCCCACTATCACTACTGGCCCCTTGTTTGCCTTCAGTAATTCCTCTAGATCATGGCTGCACCAACCCCACCAGGAGTGCTACCGCCCCTTCACCATAGATTTTGGATTCCTAGTTGTTCCCCTGTCAGTGATGTTATTTGCTCACTGCTCCTATCCCCCACCCCTTCCTCCCTCAAATCCTCCCAGAAGCATCGGCCCATTGCTTTCTCTTCAGGCATGCTTCTCATGCCTCCCTTATATAAATAGACAAAACCAAACAATGAAGACTAAGCACAAACAAACCAAAAATCCCTACACATAGTTCTAGGTCTGTCCGCTGACTTTTATGACTATCCCACTGGTCTGGCGGAGTCCCAGGCACTGCCCCTCTGAGTCTGAAGTCTGTTTTGGGGATTCCTCGGGAGTTTCGTAACTTTGCTCCCATTGCTGGTCTGTTATGTTCCGCTCTTGATTTGCCCACTGTGGGGAGGGCAGATCAGACTCAATCCTTGCACTGTGTCCCCAGTAATGTCCTCTGTAGCGTTATGCTCCAGTGCAGGGAGATCTTGTCTCAAGCTGTTTGGGGCCCGATGGTCCTCTTTGTGACTTAGCTGCTCTGGGAGGGATATCATTCTCAAGACTTGGTGTACCAGAATGGGGTCTAGTCCCTCACTCTCTCTCTTTCCTTCTCTGTTTACTCCCATGTGGGCAGAATAGCCCAGACCCTCTCTGAGCCTGTTGCTTCAGGTTACCCTCTGTAGCACATCCTTCTAGGGAGGAGGTCAGTATAGCTCTGATTGAGGCCAGCCCATAGTCCTCTCTGTTAATGGGTTGCTCCATGAAGTCACATTGCCCTGGAGGCGTGGTGTGCCATGATGATGTCTGTACTTTCACTCCCTTTCCTCAGTGGGCTCATGTTGTTCTTGTCCTGTTGTACTTGGTTAACTCCACTTAGCATAATTTCTTCAACCTCCTTAGGAGATGATGTGCTTCATGTATTTATCACTGTTTTAAGGATACATAATACTCCAATGTGTCTATGTACCAGAGTTTTTTAATCCACTCATCTATTAATGGAAATTTCCAATTCAATTCCATTGTGAGCTGCACCACAATGAACATTGGAGCACATATGACTGATCGGGGTCTGTTTCTTACTTCTTCTGGGTATATGCCCAGTAGGGGGATTGCTGGGTGGTAAGGTTGCTCAATCTGCATTTGCTTTAGGTATCGCCAGATCACTTTCCACAGTGGCTACCAACCACCAGCAGTGGATGAGAGTGCTCCACTCAGCACATCCACTCCAACATTTGATGCTCTCTGATTTTTCAGGCTATCCTCAAGGGTGTTAGAAGTTATCCCATAGTTGTTTTAATTTGCATTTCTCTGATGACTATTGATCTGGAACATTTTCTCATATGCTAATTTTCCATTCAAGTTTCCTCCCTGATGAAACTTCTGTTCAGTTCTATTGCCCACCTACTCAGAGTGTATCTATCTGTTTTTTTCCTTATTGCAAGTTAGCAGGGTATTGTAGATTTTAGTAAAGAGACCTTTGCTTTATGTGTCGTTGTTAAATATCTTTTCCCAGTCTATGTGTTCTCTTATTATTCCCTTCGTGAAGTATTTCAAGGCACAACCGTGTTTACCCATAGTATATCCCACCTTTCAATTTCAGTTTCTGTATCTGTATCTTTCTCTATTCAGTTAGCCTATGTATTCCCTGCTCCAAGGTTCTTGGATTTGTCTTGATTCCCTCTTGATGGCCCTAATCGTTTTGAGTTTTATTTCTAAGTCTGTAATCCACCTTGAGTTTGTTCTTGTGCATGTAATGAGATAAGGGTTTTGCTTCATTTTCTGAAGGTAGATATCAATTTTTTTCCAGCACCACTCATTGAAGAGGGCATCCACTTCCCATTTGATGTATTTTGGGTTCTTTATTGAAGATTAGTTGTCTATATGTTAATGGTTTTATTTCAGGGCTTTCTGTCCTCTACTATTGGACTGAGTATCTGTTATTATGATAGTACCACACTATTTTAACCACTGTAGCAAGCCCTCTGAATTCATCCTTCTTCTTCAGGAGTTCTCCACTAATTCTGGGCCTCTTCCCACTCCATATGAAGTTGGTAGTCAGTTTTTCCAATTTTTGAAGGATGTTGATATTTGTATCGGATAGTGTTAAACTTACATACTGCCTTGGGTAGGATTGACATCTTTACTATATTTATTCTTCCAATCCATAAGCATGGGATATGCTTCCATTTCTAGGGGTCATTTTGGTTTCTTGCAGTAGGGTTCTGTTGTTTTCCTCATGCAAATCTTTTTGTTTTTTTTGATTAGGTATGTCCTAGATATTTCAATTTGTGCTTGATATTGTGAAGGGAACTGCCTTCTGATGGCCTCGTCTGTGGTCTTGTCCAGTGTACATAGCAATCCAATAGACTTGTATTTGTTGATCTTGCATCCTCTTCCATATTCCTCTATCACCGCCAGCATTCCTATTGTGGAGCTACTGGGACTTTCAATAAACAGAATCAAGTCATCTGTAAATAGTGATAGTCTGACCTCCTCCTCTCCCAGACGAATACATTTAATGTCTTTTTGTTGCCTCTGTTGTTAGCTAAAACCTCTAGTACAATGTTGAATAAAAGTGGGGGACAAGGGTCATCCTTGTCTGGTCCCTTTTTTCAGTGGGATTGTTTTCATCTTTCCTCCATTGCCTATAATGTTGGCTGTTGGCTTGTATTAACTTGACAAATTCCCATTCCATTCCTATCTTCTTGAGTGTCTTAATTAGGAATGGGTGTTGGATGTTGTCAAATGGTTTTTATGCATCTGTTGATATAATTATGAGATTTTAATGCTTTTTCTTTGCAATGTGATGGCTGATGTTCCTTGACTTTCAGATTTTGAATGACCCCTGAATCCCTGGAATGAATCCCATCTGATCATGATGGATATGTTTAATATATTTTTCTATTCTATTGGCTAATATTTTTTTTTGGCTAATATTTTGTTAAAGTTTTGTGCATCTATGTTCATTAGCGATATCAGTCTGTAGTCCTCTATTCCTGTGGGATCCTTGCCCTGTTTAGGCATCGAAGTTGTAATGGTTTCATAGAATGAGTTTGGGAGTTTGCTGTCTTTTTCTATGCTCTAGAATAATTTGTGGATGATTCGTGTCAGCTCTTCCCTAAATGCTTGGTAGAATTCTCCTGTGAAGCCATCTGGTCCAGATCAAGTCCAGGCAATGACGTCTAATTCGGGAAGATCACAGGCCAGTGGGTAGAAAGTCTTGTGAATCCAGTGGCATTGTAAACATTTCAGTTCTGGCAAGGGTCTCCACTTGGCTTCTGCAGCTCAGGGCACTAGAGTATCTCCATGTGTCTTGTCAGCTGCAATATCTCCCAGGAAGTGAGCCTGCCTCCTGCCTCCAGCAAGCTATCTTTCTCCTTAGTACCTCCAATGAGATCATCAAGCTGCAACCTGATTAACAGGCTATACTCCACTCCTTCACTCTAAAGCGTCTCAACTTGACAGCAGATTATGTAACTACCACACATTGTATTCTCATTACTTTTTAGAAAATTCCCAATTTCCTTTCTATTCTGAGCCAGTACCAGTTTGTGTTTCAGAAAATTGGTATTCATCCTTCAATTGTTCATCTTTGTTTTTCTGGTTGTAGGTCTCTTGAAAAAGCTGGAGTGTTAGATTTTTAATAGAGAAAGAAGAACACATCTCAAAGTTTTCAGAGATCTATTTCTGAAAAACTTTGCAGTCTCCAAAGAGCACCTACAAGCTTTCAACTTGGAGCTAGAATCTAAATGCAGATTGGTTTCACGCTTTGTTTTTATATTGAATACCCAGAATACTTTATAGAATTAAAAAAATATTTTTAGCATGCTATGCTACCATGCGGATATAAAACACAGTAGTTTAGAAGAATGACAAAATGGTGAACATTTCCCAAGTATTTCATAGAGTTTCACAAAAGGATGGAAAAGACAATGTGGTTATGTGGTAGGACACTCACCTTCATGTGAAAGGGTGGGTGTGAGTCCTGGCTAACACTTAAGTGCAGTCAACAGTCGAGTCTTACTCTTGCTGTGATGCTGAATAGCCTTCACAGGAAATTACTGAATAAGTCAAACTAGGTTTGCCAGCAGTTTTTCAATTCTGCTGATCCTTTTAAAGAACCATTTTTTTTTACTGCATTGGTTTTATGCATTGTCTCTCATCTTCCCACTCATTTATCTCCACCCTGATTTTTATTATTTCTTTTCTTTTGCTATTGGAAGGATTGTTCTGTGACTCTTCTAGTCATTGGAGGTTTTGTGATAGCATATCCATCATAATTCTCTCTTCCTTTTTCATATGGACATTGATTACTATAAAAGATCCTCAGATAACTACTTTTGTTGTGTCCCATATATTTTAGTATATTGAATTCTCATGCTCATTAGTTTATAAAAACTTTCCAATCTCATCTTTATTCTAGGCCACTACCCACTCATTATGCAGAACATCGTCATTCATCCTCCAATTGTTTGCCCATGTTTTTCTGATCATCCTTTTGTTGATCTCCAGCTTTATGGCATGATGGGCTGAGAGTGACCTCTATGTGTTTTAATTTACTCAGGCTCAAATCGTGTCCCAGCATGAGATCTGTTATCAAGTATGAGTCATCTACACTCAAAAATAGTGTGAATTTTTATGCATTTGGGTGGTGTGTTGGTTCAGGTTAACTAGAGACACAAATCTAGAGACACTCATATGTATGTAAGAGATATCTTTATATAGAAGAGCAATTGTACATTAAGAAACCACCCAGCCCAGTTCAGATAAAGATCATAAGTCTAATATTAGCCCATATGTCCAATACAAGTTCATTAATTCCTCTTTAGACTCATGCAACTCTTTGATGCCAAATGCAAGAAGATCACGGGACAGTGGGTGCAAAGTCTTGTGGAGTCAGTGGCAGCGGAAGCATCTCAGCACTGTCAGGGCTATCCATGTGACTCCTCCAGCTCCAGGGCTCTATCATAACTCCATGTGTCTGGTCAGCAGGAAGATGAAACAGTGAGTCTTTTTGTATCTGGCCTCAGAGGTCATCAAGCAACCTGATTGACAGGCTAGACTTCACCCTTTCACAAGTTGACACCAGATTATGCAACTACCACAGATGGAAAGCTCTATAAATGTCTATCAGGTTGAATTGCCTAATCATGTTGTTTAGCTCTGTAGACTCCTTGTTGAGATTCTTTCCTGGTGATCTACCTTTCTCTGATAGTGGTGTATTAAAGTCACCTACTATGATTGTTGAGTATGCGGTTTCTGTTTTAATTTTATTTGAAGACTTTATTTGATGAATTCTGTGGGTCGTTAGTTAGCTATGTGTATATTTATTATGCTCACTGGTTCTTGGTCTACTGATTCTTTGAGCTATATATGGTGCCCATCCTTGTCTCTTGTGATGTACCTTGAGATCAGTTTTGTCAGATATTAGGATTGCAACTCCTGTTTTTGTTTAAGTTGCCATTTGCTTGGTATATTTTTCAACAGCCTTTCATAGTTAGCCTATTTTGATCTGTGAGCTTAAGATGTGTCTCTAACAGACAACAAATTGTTGGATTATGTTTTCTAAGTCAGTTTGCTAGACTTTGTCTTTTAATGGGCAGATACAGACCTGTCACAGTCAGAGTTATTACCACTAACTACGGATTTATTGTTGCCATCCCATTTCTTTGTATTGGGTGTTAACCTATTTCTCCCCATAACAGTATGCTGAGTATATGTGGGGAGAGGGGAGGTTTCATTCTTGCCTTCTTTCTACCACTGACACACTGTTATTTTGATGGTTGTTCTTGGCGTACTGACTTCCGAGTGGAGTCTCACTATGTGATGTTCTCATGTTTGTGCTTAGTGAATGTTGTTTTTCTGACCACAGTGATTTGTCATGACTTTTTACACAGGGTTGAGTGTTGTAAGACATATTCCTTGAATTTTTCCTTGTTTGGGAAGAATTTTGCCTCTCCATCAATCTTAACAGTTTGGTAGGATAGATGATTCTTGGATTGATGTTATTCTCCAACTTTCAGAAGATGTTACTCTACTCTCTCCTCCTCTTCATGGTGTCTGCTGATAAGTCTGAGCACATTCTTACCTGAGTGCCACAGTATGTAACTGCCTCTTTTGCACTAGCTGCTCTTATGGTTTACTCCTTTCCTCAAAGTAGGTTAATTTAACTATTATGTGCCATTGTGAAATCTTCCGAGGGTTTAGTTTAATGGGTGTCCTCTCTACTTCCTGTATGATTTTCTGATTCTCATTCATTAAGATGGAGAAGTTTTCTTCCAGGAATTCCCTCATTACTTTAGCTGTTGACTTCATTGTGTCTTGTTCTTGTATCCCAATTGTTCAAATATTATTCCTATACATTGTATCTCATTAATACCCGCCTCTTTGATCATCTTGTTTGACTGTCTTTCCCATTTTTTTAAGTCTGCCTGGTTGTCCTTGAGATCGATGCTAAGATTGTCTCTTCTAGTTTGTTGGTGAGGCCTGATACCTTGTTTATTATTTCTGTTACCTCATCTCTTAAATCTTGTATTTCCCTTTGGTGTGTGGACTTCATTCCCTCTATCATCTCCAACATGCATCCTTATTCTGTATTGCTTCCTTCATCTCCTGTATAACTCCAAGCAACATTCTGAAGATTTGTGGCAGATCAATGTCTGCTTCTTCTAGGAGTGTCATTAGGCTTAGGACTTTCTCTGACATTGCATTTACTTTCTTTTTCTTTCTTGTCAAGGGTATTCAGATAGGTTGCTCTTTGAGCAATGTTTTGGAGGAGCTCAGTGCCATATAACTGGAACACATAGGGGACTTGAGCTTTCTCTCTTTGTGGAGTAAGGGTGATTGTTGTGGACTACCTGTGGCCTACTGTAATGGGGTATCTCCCTACAAGTAAGCAAGGTACCATGCTCGCCTGGTGGCTGGCAGCAGAGGCAAACCTTAAAGGGTGTCTATATGGCCAGTCTCTATAGGTATGTCTTTTGGACATGCTGAGGTGGGTTGCCATATGGCCATGGAACTTGTTTAGGCCGCCTAGGAAGCTTCTGGGGCAGGCACACAGCAGAGAGGCCACAGATCTGGACCAAACATCAGGAATTATAATAGTCCGGGTCAGGTCAGCATGGATGCACGAGGGCTGGAGCCAGCAGGTGTGGGTGCCAGGGGCCCGGGTTGGGTGTATGGGCCCTCCACATGGCTTGTCAGCAGAAAGAGGAAGCAAGGAGAGTGTGTCTGCCCTTCAGTGAGCTATTTGTCTCCTTCGGGCTCCTCCAATCATTTATAGCAATGCAAAGCCATATCTCTGAACTTCTTATGGTTTCAAACCGCTGACCTTTTGAATGAAAGCTCAATGGGAAGTCGCCCCATTCCCAGGGCTTGCAATAGAATTATCCGGATATCACCCAAAGACTTCAAAACATTAAAAGTAAGCTACAACCGACTAAAGAGAAACAGAAGCATCAAGAAGTAAATGATGGCAACTTCAAAATGAAAGGGAACATAGGGTGGTAAGCGTACTGGTTAAGGATCAGGCTGTGATCTGCATGGTCAGCGGATTGAAATCCAGTATGTACTGGATAAAATAACATGTATCCATGATACATCCAGCTGTGTGTCTGCAAGAAACACGCTTCAGATACAGAGATAAGTACACTTCCTAAATCAAATGATGAAAATACATACATAACAAGTAATCAAAATATTGGCAATATTAATATTTGCTGAAATAGTCTTTAAATCAAAATCCATTATAAAAGACCAAGCAGAATGAATATTCTATTATTTATAAAAGGTCATTTTTGGGGAAAACATTACATTTATATTTATGCACATAATACCTGAGCTCTAAGGTTTATAAAAAGAAATCCTACCAGAATTGAAGTGTGAAATAGACAGATCTTCAATGACAAAACTTTCATGTTATATATAGATTTTCTTTTGCTTCTATGTATTATTGCTGTTTTTGTTTACTGAATTTTAAATTTTTATTTTTCATTGTTTGTTGCTTAGATGAATTGTTTTCCTTTTTCTACCTTTAATGATATGTAACACTTTCAATACAAGGGAAAAGAAGAACGAGAAAGAGATCAGCAAAGATGCAGAAGACCTAAGCCGCCTGACCGTCACAGACATGTGCTAGGGGCCTCAAAATCTCGTAGTAGAAAGGAATTGAAAGATAATGTTATTGGATTTTTTGCTCTTGAATTTTTGATTACCTCATATAGACCACATAGTCTGACACCACAAATATACATTTCATTCTTTTCAGAGTAGATCATGTTTTAGGCCAAAAAGCAAGCTTCTGTAAATTTTAAAGGATTGATATATCATGCAAAACATCTACTTTGATTATAATGATATGAAATTAGAAAAAAAGTAAACTAAATACTTGGAAAATAAATTAGATATTATCAAACATAGAAAAATATATTGGTTAATAGAAAAAAATCAAAGGTGAAATTAAACACTTAAATTTATATAAGAATAAAAAGCAAACCTCAGAAATACAGCAAAAGCAGTTCTTATAGGGAGTTATATAGTAAAAAGTGCATTTATTAAAAAGGAGGTCCTAAAATTATTTAACCCAACAACTAACACAAATAGAAAAGAAAGAGTAAAAGGAGAAAAAAATGTGTTAGAAGAAAATAAATAATAAAGATTATAGCAGAATAAAAGGGAATAGAACAGAAAGCAGTAGAAAATAACAGCATGATTAGAAATTAGTTCTTTGAAAGAGCAATTTAAGAGAAAAAATATTGTTCAAACTAGTAAAAGAAAATTATAAGCGGATACAAGAACCATGATATGAAATGAAGCTGAAGACATTACTCAAATATGACTGAAATATGTTCTAACAAATTTGAATATCTAGAAAAAAATAAACAAATTTCTAAGAGCACACTATCCACATAAATGAGCACGAATAGAGGAGAAAATATAAATATAAGGGGGTACCAAAAAAAACCCCAGAATTGCTCTGGGCAAAGTGGAGCTTTCGCAGTACACATTTTCCCAGCTAGGCGAGCATCCAGCAACTCACTCTGAGTTAGTGCATTCAGTTGAATCACCTGAGAAGAGTCTCTCTGGTCACAGTGAATTTTTTCATAAAAACAGTTTCACTTGAACCTCTTACTTTGTGATGGCTAATTTAAGAGAACAGCATGCAGCTGTGAAATGTTGTTTCCTGTTGTGGGAGAAATGTCACAGAAACTGTTGTGCTGTTGAACACAGCTTACAAGGGCAGTGTTATGGGAAACATGTACGAGTGGTTTCTCTGGTTTCAAAAAAGGTGAAATGTTGACTACTGACAAACCTCATTCTGGACATCCATGAAACTCCTGGATGGACAATAATGTTGTCATACTCTGCATTTGAAGTTCATTCCACCAGGTCAGACTATTAATCAAGCTTTCTATTTAGAGGTTCTGAAAGATAACATAACACAGTACAACTAAAAGACCTGATTTGTGGCAAATGGGGGACTAGTTTTGGCACCATGACAATATACCTGCTCATGTAGCCATCTCAGTGCACCAGTTTGGGCCAAAAAACAAACAAACCAACAAACAAAAAAACCTAGCATACTTCTCTAGCCCTATGCACCTTACTCTCCTGACCTCGCTCCATACAACTTCTTTATGTTTCCATGAATGAAGAGGGACAGGAAAGTAGGCTTCTTATAAAGAGCATACACCTGAACAGAAGCTTAAATTCTAGACTTTCAGATGAAAAGTCTGATATTCATTCTACTGATTTGTGTTATTGAGACCTTTGTTAGTCTGGATAGACTAGAGAAACAAATATAGAGACACTCATGTGTATAAGAAAGAATGCTATATATAAAAGCAATTGAATATTGAGAAAACAATCCAGATCAAGTCCAGAAGTCCATCATTAGCCCTTACGTCCGATGCCAATCTATAAATTCCTCTTCAGACCCACACAACACATGCAATGACTCTGAGTGCAGGAAGAACACATTCCCAAGAGTGGAGAGTCTTGTGGATCCAGTGGCAGTGGAAGCATTTCAGTGCTGGCAGGGATCTCTATATGGCTCCTTCAGCTCCAGGTCTCTACCATAGCGCCATGTGTCTTGTCCGCAGCAGTGTCTCACAGTGAGCAATTTATCTCCTTAGCACCTCCAAATGATGTCAGCAAGCTGCGACCTGATTGACAGACTAAACTCCACCCCATTCACTCTTAAGTTTGAATTTGACAATAGATAATGTAACTACCACAGGACCCTTAAAGCAAGTTGCTTGCAAATAGAACCTAATAACATATCTAAAAAAGTAATTCATTGGAAACTCAACACCCCCTTACAGAAGGGTTGCAGAGGGGAGATGAGCCAGTCAGGGTTCAGTATAGCAACTATGAAACATACAACTTTCCTCTAGTCTTAAATGCTTCCCTCCCCCCACTATCATATTCCAAATTCTACCTCAAAAATCTGGCAAGACCAGAGGATGTACATTGGTACAGATAGCAATTGGAAACACAGGGAATCCAGGACAGATGTTCCCTTCAGGACCATGGTGAGAGTGGTGATACCTGGAGGGTGGAGGGAAGGTGGGGTGGAAAGGGGAAAACGATTACAAGGATCTACCCACACCGTGGGGGATGGGCAACAGAAAAGTGGGTGAAGGGAGACATTGGACAGTGTAAGGTATGACAAAATAATAATTTATAAATTATCAAGGGTTCATGAGTGAAGGTGAAGGGGAGCAGGGAGGGAGGGGGAATAATAAGGAGCTGATATGAAGGGCTCAAGTAGAAGGCAAATATTTTGAGAATGATGTGGTAATAAATATAAATATGTGCTTGACACAATGGATATAAGTATGAATTGTGATAAGAGTTATACAAGCCCCCAACAAAATGATTTTTTTAAAGTAATTCATCATGACTAAATAAGATTAATAATAGGGATATGAGGATGATTGAACCTTGAAAAACAATCAATGTAATCTATCACATAAGTAAGACAAAATAAGAACCACATATCATATTAATAAATGCAGAAAAATCATTTGACACTATCCAACAACCATTTCTAATAAAAACACTCAATAAAATAGTAGTAGAAGGGAAATTTCTCAACATAATAAAGACCATACCGTATAAGAAGATCCAATGACCAATATCACACTCAGTAGACAAAAACTGAGAACATTTATCCTGAAAACAGGAACTAGACAAGGGTGTCCCATATTTAAATTACAATAGCCACACCAAAGATGAAATACCTAGGAAAAATTATACCCAGAGTATTTGATGGTGTAGTAGCAATAGCAATCTAGCTGAAAGGAATTACTAAGTACAGAAGAAGGGCAGTTTGATGGTGGGGAAGGAGGAAGGTAAGAGGAAACATTGGAAAGATCTAGGAAGCAAAGCTATGGATAGAGGTATAAATATACGTGTGCACTTATGTAAATATATTAGTTCATAAAAATAGAGCTATTGGTATATGGATATAAATTTATATGCAATACATTGAAGAATGTGGACATACGTTCTCGAGCCCTCCATCAACGTAAGGACATTTTGTTCTAACAACCTGGAATTCTGTGGTGCTCACCCTCCTGACACAATTGCTGAGAAACAAAAGACCTGTACAAAGAAAACTAAAAAACATAATTCCAAGAAACCAAAAGAGACCTACACAAATGGAAAAGGATCATATATTCATGGCTAGGCAGACTTAATATTGTGGACATTTCAATACTACATAAAGCAATCTACAAATACAATACAATTCTGATCCAGATCCTAAATTCATTCTTTAAATAAATGAAAAAAAAACTAATTACCAACTTCATATATAGAGAGAAGACACAAAGAATAAGCAAAGACCTTATCAAAAGTAAGAAAACGTAGGAGACCTGGTAATGCTGCACCTGAAATACTACTACTACACAGCCACAGTAGTCAAAACAACTTGGTACTGATACAATGTATGCAAATGGAACAGGATAGAAAATTCAGAAATAAAAGCATCCTCCTATAGGCAATTGATTTTCAACAAAGGACCAAAACACATTAAATAGGAAAGGAACACCTTAAACAAGTAGTACTGGAAAATATGATCTTCATCTGGACAAGAATGAAACAGGACCCATATCTAGACCCAGACACACAGTAAAGATCATCAACGAGAAATTGGAACAAAGGAGAAATTGGAACAAACGTAAGTGCCCTAATGTGGGGCACACTTGTACTAACAAATATAATAAAGTATACACAATGCAAAATAAAATAGTTAATTTGGACCTATTAAAAATAAACACATACGCAAATCAAAAAACTTCATCAAAAGAGTGAAAGGGGAGCCCACAGAGTGGGAAAAAATCTTCAGCAATGAAAATGGATGAGGGACTAATTACTAAAACCTATAGAGTTTGTCAACCTCTTAATAAGAAACACACAGATAATCCAATAAAAATTTGTACTAAGGACATGAGTGATGACATTCAAATTGCTGAAAAACACATGAGGACATGCTCTTAATCTCCAGTTAGCTAGAAAATGAAAATCAAAACAAAAATGAGATATAAAATTACACTCACAATAATAACACAACTAAATAAAAACGAACAGTGAGCAATAAATCTTGGAAAGGGTGTAGAGAGATTGGAACTTGTATACATTGTTGTTGAGCTTGTAAATATGTGCAATCACTGAGGAAAGAAATATGGAACTACCTAAAACAACTAAGAATAATGATATCATAGTGCTCATCAATTCCTTAGCTGGGCATATGCCCCAAAGAAGTAAAGACAGCAAATGAACAGATAAATGCTCTCCCATGTTCATTGCAGCTTAGTTCACAATAGCAGGATTCTGGAAACGGCCCAAATGCTCATTAGTAGAAGAACGGACAAGGAAAATGGTATATCCACGGAGTGGAATACTCTGCATTCATTTAAAAAAGAAGCTATGAAACCATAAAACACTTTGAGATATGGATGATCCTGGAAACTACAATGCCGAGAGGAGTGAGTCAGTCACAAAAGGACAAATATTGTATAAGTCCACCATTGTAAGGAAAAACACTAAGAAGGAGGCCAGCTTCTGCTCTCAGGTTATGGAATCTTCTACCTGCTTGGGAGAACATGTTCATGAACCACATATCACCTATGTTATAGGTACATCTTAAAATCCACTTAGATGGAGGGCATCTCACCTCAGCTGGTGAGATGTGGGGAGAGGGAGACCACCTAGTTGCTGCCATACAACATTTTTTTAAATTAAAAGATTATTTTATTGGAGGCTCTTACAACTCTTATTGCCATCCATACATCTATTGCATCAGGCATGTTTGTACATATGTTGCCATCATTCTTTTCTAGACATTTACTTTCTTTTTTTTAACATTTTATTAGGGGTGCATACAACTCTTATCACAATCCATGCATATACATACATCAATTGTATAAAGCACATCTGTGCATTTTTGCCCTAATCATTTTCTTTCTTTTTTTTCTTTTCTTTTTTTACATTCCATTAGGGACTCATACAACTCTTATCTCAATCCACACATATACATACATCGCTTCGTACAACACTTTTTAAGGTCATCCCAAACCAACAGACACTTCTACAAGAGTGATAAGTGAGATCTACTGGAAATTCAAATCAAGATGGGAAGAGGGAAGCATGTATGTCTTGGAGAAAGTGATAAGATGAATGTTGGTGAGGAAACTAGGAAGAGCAACATTCATGGGGGGTGGGGGGGGGAAGAACAAAAAAAACAACAAAACAGTTAACAGTATTGTGTTAGTCTGGGTTGACTAGAGAAACAAATCCAGAGACACTTGTGTGTAAGAAAAAGCATGACAAAAAAGAAATTGTATAGTGAGAAAGCAGCCCAGATCAAGTCCATCAGTCCAATATTAGCCCATCTGTCCAATACTAGTCTATAAATTCCTCTTCAGACTCATGCAACACATGAAACAACACCAAATTCAGGAAGGTCACAGGCCAGTAGGTAAGCATTGTAGATCGAGTGGTGGTGGAAGCATTTGTCACAAGCGGCGCGGTTAAGAATTACTTAACCTGCTTCAACATTTTGGAACGCTGAATTTATTCACTTCAAACACACACCAAACAATCTTAAAGTTAACTTAAGTCATTAGCTATAAGGGTAGCACAAGATGAATTCAGCATCGTATCAGTTACTGGCCCTTAGTCCTGTTAGGCATTGTCTTCATTGGTGTACTCACCTGGGTAGGGTTGGAGAGAGCAGAAGCTGATCTTTCCTCCCTGGTTCCTAGCTCTCTGAGTTCAGTCTCTCTACCTGGGCCTTTTATAGGTGGTCTTGCTGGCTCTTTGATGTCATTCTAGCATTCAGCCAAGGTCTTATCAGGGTTCCCCACATGTGTCTGGGAGCTTCTAGGTGCTGCTCTGGTAGGTGGTTTACTTCTTTTCAGTGCGTCTGCAGTGATTCAGCATTTCTTACTGGGCTTTTAGTCTCTCTCAAAATGGAATCACTTTTATTCGTATGTTGTATGTAATTCAGCATCTTGCAATGAAAGTCTGTGTCTTGTAAGGTAGCTCCATGTCTTGCAAGGCAGTTCCACGTCTTGTAAGGTAGTTTCAACACACTCTCATCAGTATCTCAGCACTGGCATGAGTCTCCACATGGCTCCTCCAGCTCCATGACTCTGGTGCCATATCAGCTTAGCTCCAAGTGGCTTGTAAACAGGAATGTCTTGCAGAGAGAGTGTGTGTCCTGCTTCTAAGGGAGGAAGACAGGAGTTCCCAGAATCCTCAGGAGAAGTCCATGCCCACACAGAGACCTCATTGGCTATGACCTGATTGACAGACTGGACTCTACTCCTTCACTCAAGTTGAGAAACTGCCATAAATACTTATCAAGAACTCCAGGGAAGAAGATGC
Organism: Tenrec ecaudatus; assembly: GCF_050624435.1. Lineage (NCBI taxonomy): Eukaryota > Metazoa > Chordata > Mammalia > Afrosoricida > Tenrecidae > Tenrec > Tenrec ecaudatus. The sequence goes on along the minus strand of NC_134534.1, from coordinate 122,353,224 downwards.
CTCATACTGTGTTCCTAATTGGACACATTTAACTCAGCTTCTATCCCATCCGTTGTGACTTAGGCAATGTACTATAGACTATTAAGACTTTGGAATCTATATTTTTGAGGCAGATAGCATCCTTCATGGAAACATCTTTCACCAAAAAGATTCCATGCGGAAACCCTACTAAGTAAACTGGGATTTGCCTCAAACTCAACCTAAAGCAGACTCATGGAACTGATACACTCTCTTGGACTTAATCCTGAAATACCCTAGTGTAAAAAGAAGCAGATGACTGCAATCTGAAGGTTAAAAAATTGGCAGTTGTTTGACTTTTTATTTCGATTTCCTTCTTTGAGGGTGCCCACTAAATGGTGACCCCAGACTAACACATAGTCACTATTTTAAAGCTCCCTTTCTTATTTTTTATGGCATGCGTTAATTTTTGTAGGTATGTTTCTGCCTTTTTAAATGAGTGTTACTGAAAGTTAATGATGATAATATATTTCCAAACACAACTGCATCTGGGGCAAAAATGGAATAAGTAAACCAAATACTGAAAGAAGAAAATTGTCTGCAGGACTAGTGTTTGGTGCCAGTATGACAGCCTGACTCATGGCAAACCTATGTACAACGAAACATAATATCAGTCCCGTGTCATCTTCATGAGTGCTCTTAAGTGTGACTCCATTGATACATCCAATGTGCCACATCTATCTTGTTGAAGGCCTTCCTGTCTGAAAACTGAACAAAAAGTAAGAAGACTTGGGAAGCATAATGCATTAGAATGATGATGTTGTCAAATAATTTTGAAAGTACCATGCTGTGTTAGTCTGCGTAGACAAGAGAGACAAATCCATTGAAATTGGAACTCAAATGTATATAAGAAAGAGGTTTATATACAAGAGCAGTTGAATATTGAGAACACCTCCCAACCCAGTCAAGATCAAGTACATAAGTCCAATATTAGCTCATGTGTTCAATATCAATCTATAAAGTCCTCTTCAGACTCATGGATCAATCACCTTCAATGACACCGAATGCAGGAATAGCACAGGCCTGTGGGTGGAAAGTGTTGTAGATCCAATGGAAGTAGAAGCATCTCAGCAATGACAGGAGTCTCCAAGGAGCTCCTTCAGCTCCAGAGCTCTAGGTAGTTCCATGTGTCTTCTCAACAGGAATGTCTTACAGGAAGTGAGTGTGCATCCCACCTCAAGTGAGTTATTTATCGCCTTAGTGCCTCCAAATGAGATCATCAAGCTGTGACCTGATCGACAGGCTATATCTACCTCTTCAATTTTAAATCTCAAATTGATAACAGATTATATAGTGACCACAATATCCTTCTCCAGAGACTGATCTCTCCTGACAACATGTCCAACATGTGAGGTAAAATCTTGCCTTTCTTGACTTGAAGGAGCATTCAGGTTGTACAGATTTGATTGTTCTTTTGAAAATCTTGGATATTTTCAATATGCTGAATAACAGCCCACATGCCCGATGGCCTCATCTATTTTGAGAGCAGAAGAGCCAGACAGTGTACAGTTACCATTTCTAGTGCCAAACCAGGTACCTAGTAGAAGATCCCACAGAAAAATGGGAGAGAAATGTAGAAAAAACACAAATTCCCCCAAGTATACACTCACAGGACCATTAGATACTAATGAAACCCTCAGAACTATTTATTATATACTAAGTTTATCTCCTATAAACTTAGAATTCAAAGCAGTACTGTGTTCACCTATAAACTGAATAGAGAGAACATCAACCCTATACCAAATCGAGATAATGGAAATTAAACTATCTGAATGAAGTAATGAGGACACTGACATATTTTGAAGAGTGTAGGTCAATTTTGGTTAATAATATTACAGACATTATTAAATGAGAGTCTAATTTGCTATGAAAAATTTCTCAAAAACCATAATAAAATATTTTCCAAAAAAGGAGCAACTTTTAAGTTATTTTTTTCTGTGGAATATATGAAGTGATTCTGTAATCTCTTCTTTTTTTGCCTCATAACAGCTAATAGTGATCATACCAGAATTAGCATTGTATCACTATCCTTAGAAGAATGACCTCTGGTTTCTATTTGCACTTTATTTTTCATAAAAAGCCAAGACAACAATATTGCTACAAAATCACAGAAACTTTTATTTAGCAAAAATGCCAAAATATGAAGCCATTATTTTTTGAAAAACCCTCCATATGTGTCTACATACTTCTGAAGGTCATGATTCTATCCCTCTATCCTTTTTCAAACGAATTCCAATTCTTTGATTTACACCATGTAAAATTGGTACTTTTCTCCTTCAACACAGATTTAAATAATTTCCTTTGAGTGTTAAGAACAAAACGAAGTGTGAAGGGGCAAGAATAGGACTTTAGGGTAAATAGAGTGAGGTTTCACAATGAAATGCTCATAGGATAGCCCTCCAAGAATCAGCAGGTACTGTCATGGTGGGAACATTCTTGGATTAACTTTTTGGAAGGTGGGGGGATTTTTCTAACCAATGAAATTTTCAGTGCTTCTTCAAAATAATTCCATGATTATTCTTCATGTTTTCAGAAAATCTTTCAAAGTTCCTTTTTGGGATCCCAAAACCATCTCCGTAATCATGAGCTGACCTCCTTTCCTTGGATTGAATTGGTCAGACAGATTATTTATAAGTCATATTTTTGTTGACACCTCCCCAACCTTTTTTTCCCAAAGCAACATTGGACTAGGGCATGTGTATTACTGAGAGTGCAGATACAGAGGTAGCATGGGATAGGGCAGGGAAGTCATAGCTCATTTGTTGTTGTTTTTAGGTGCCATTAAATAGGTTCTGTCTCATAACAACTCTATGTACAACCAAATGACACAGACAGGTCTTGTACCTGTGGTAGTTACTCAATCTGGTGTCAATTTGAGAGGATTCTGAGTAAAGGGGTGGAGTCTGGCCTGGAAATCAAGATATAACTGGGC